>NW_023994312.1:0-137500 GCF_015586225.1 Lucilia sericata | reverse complement strand
CTTAATATAGGCGTGGCTCCTAGCCCACTTGGAAAATAAA
Organism: Lucilia sericata; assembly: GCF_015586225.1. Classification (NCBI taxonomy): domain Eukaryota; kingdom Metazoa; phylum Arthropoda; class Insecta; order Diptera; family Calliphoridae; genus Lucilia; species Lucilia sericata. The sequence continues at coordinate 137,460 of NW_023994312.1, read as the reverse complement.
AAGTAGCCTATTACCTATTCCAGACATGCAGGAATACGCTGTGAAATTTTCAAGAAAATCGGTTCAGCCGTTTAGTAGTCTATAAGAGATGCCGACCATATAATACCCTACACATTTGACAAAAATATAATGTCATTTATTTGCTATAATAAAGCATTTAAATTGAATTGTACCTTGCCTCAGATATACATACTTAAGCTGTTTATTGTTGAATAAAATTGTGGACATTTAACTGAAATTTTGATGGGGGCTTTTCATAGGGGCTAGGGACGTATGAGGACCTGTTATTATGGAATTCGTGAGGATCATCAAATCTTGTATAGAACTTGGTTTTTGCAGCTTTTTGTCGAGATATGAGTATATTAAAGATAATTATGAACTTAAAAGCCCTATTCGGCTGGTTCAGTTGTATGGGGGCTAGGTGAAATAATGGACAGATGTAAACCATTTTCAACAGGCTTCGTTTACGGTACCATAAAAGATCATTGAAATGTCTCCAAAATTGCCTGTAGTCGGGGGTTCAGTTATATGGGGCCTAGGTGAAATAATGAACCGATGTTAACCATTTTCAATAGGCTTGTCCCTGAGACAATAGAAAATCATGTACCGAATTTCATTGAATTATCTTCAAAATTGCGACCTGTAGTTTGATTACAAGGTTTACATGGACGGACGGACAGACGGACGGACATGGCTAAATCGACTCAGAAAATGATTCTGAGCCGATTGGTATACTTTAAGGTGGGTATAGGACCAACATTATTGTGCGTTACAAACATCAGCACAAACCCAATATACCCTCCCCACTGAAGTGGTGTAGGGTATAATAAAACAACCAAAAAAATATAAACAGTTTCTTGTTTAGATTTGTCAATTTGATTTGATCGCACGTTAGCAACAAATTCTTTTTAAACAACAGAAAAAAATAAGAAATTATGTATGTAGGGGGGAGAACTGGCTCTGGTTCTCACCTACGGGATATTCACGGTCAACACAAATAAAATTCGTATTGTTTTATATTGAAAATTAATTAGTTTAATTTATTAATAATATTTAACTTAAAAGAACTTAAATTATATGTGATCGCGTTGTTAGTATATTTGTTCCGTGTGAAAGCTTATTTCATCTTTACCGACTGAGTTAAACTTCTAAACTAAAACTGTCGTTGTCTGTTAATATCAAAAGTTATTGTTCTGTCCTTTTTGTCTACTTGTCCGTCTGCTGTCAAATCAAAGCAACAGTGTTGCATTTACATTAACCCTTTTAGTCCTACATTCGGCCCTCCTGACGGCAATACGGCTCGGATTGCCACCTTTTCATATTTTCCGCCACTGATGTTGTTCTATTTGGGCCTTCGTGATCACCAATTTTCTCCACTTCATACCTTCCGTGGGGAAGTTTGCCAATCACTTTATAGGGACCTACAAATTTGCCCTTTAGCTTTAGTCCGGTACCAAATTGAGTCCGCTTAATGGCGACTAACTCATTTACATCGTAGTCCTCTTCCAGCTTTCTCATTTCGGTAGTCATATACATAATACTGCTTTTACACTAACTCTTGCGTTCTTATCGCGCTATAGTGACCCTGTTTGTGCGCCAACTTCATTATCTCGTCCTCCAACTGGACCGGTATTATAATTAGTTCCTTAGCTGGGTCCTTGTGTAATATTCCATTCTCCATATAGAAATCCTCATAATTTCCATATTCCAAAAGCGCCCTTATGGCTCTTGTTCGTTCGTCATTATGTTGAGCATCTTTTAATCTATGTGTCAAACTACTCTCCACCATCAAGCATGATACACGACTTAAAGCGTCCACATGTTTCATACGAGTTCCGTCTCTATGCTCTATTTCATATGAAAACTCCTGCAAAAACATTGCCCGACGGGATATCCTTGGGGGGACATCATCTTTATTCAGTGTCATTTTAAACGCGCTGCAATCCGTTACTATCTTAAACGGCATACCGAGAAGGTAGACTCTCCACTTCTTCAGAGCCTCCACAATTGCAAGGACCTCCAACTCGTAAGAGTGGTATCTTTCCTCGTATGTCCTAGTTCTTCGACTCATAAACTGAACTGGATGAAGTTCCTGATCATCCACACCTTTTTGCAACAGCACTGCGCCGTATCCAAATTTGCTGGCATCTGTATGCACCTCGGTTATCGCGTCAGGATCATATAGTCTTAAAACAGGGGCGCTTACCAATGCTTCCTTTAGTTGTTGACAAGCAATCAAAACCTCGTCTGTTATTCTAAATGGTACGCTCTTCCTAAGTAAATCGGATAATGGTTTAGCCTTTATTGCGTAATCTTCGATAAATCTCCTAAAATATGAGGTTAACCCCAAAAATCTTTTAACAGTCTTCCGATTAGTAGGAATGGGATAATTCTTAACTGTCTTAATCTTTTCCTCAGACGGTTTTATCGAACTGCCTGATACCACATACCCAAGAAAATTAACCTTTTCACGTAATATCTGACACTTCTCCCACTTTATCTGCAAACCGCTAGCTGCTGCTCTATTCAAAACAATCTTCAACTTATCTAGACCTTCGACCACATCCTTGGAGGGAATGATGTTGTCATCCATGTATACGATAATCGTATTATCCTGTATTAAATCTCGTAACGCGGCAGAAATAAATCTCGTAAATACAGCTGGTGAGTTACTGATACCAAAAGGCACAAACAAAAATTCATACTGTCCGTTGTGGGTAACAAACGAGGTATATTTTCGGGACGACTCCTCCAAAGGTACATGAAAAAATCCATTTTTAAGATCCAATGTAGTGTAAACTTTACCCTTTTGTAACTTATCCAATACCTCGACCATTAACGGCATAGGAAAATGATCCCTAATTATCTTTTGGTTTAACTTCCTATAGTCGCAACATAAGCGCTTTGTACCATCCTTCTTGGCAGCTAACACTACAGGCGATGAGTATTCAGAAGTACTGGGTTGAATTATCTTCTGCTTTAGCCACTCTTTAATTTGATTATCCACAATGACTTGATCTACCAATGGCATACGTCTTGGGCGTTGATACACCGGTATATCGTCCTTCAAAACTATTTTCATTTCAACGGGGCTATTGATATCCCTTACTGGTCGATATTCCTTTACCATCTCATACACCTCCTCACTGTTTTTCCTCTCTAGATGATCTAAACCGATTTGGCGATCTGGTTTATACTCCTCCACATTCAAGCATATGATACCAAATTCTTCCAACAATAAGTTTCTCTCTCTTGGCATTTTAAAAAATGCTTCGCCATTCTTTATTGTTACTTCCGCTTTCCGGAGAAGGCTATTTCCTATCATTACAGAATGGAGGATATCGCGTTCCCCGACAACATAAAATGTCACGTCAAATTTGAGATCATCTATCACGACCACACAATTAAAATGTCCTATAGTGAATATCTCGCTATCACCAATACCGCTCAACTTTACCCGTTCAGGGACCAAGTTAACCTCACCGAAAATAAACAGAGTATCAAATCTCATAAGGCATATATCGCAACCTGTGTCTATTAGAGCTGATAAGGTTTTACCTCCTATCTGAACATCCTTATAAGCTAAACCTGGTCCCTTCTTCACCATATTGGCCTGATCGCGCTCTACTTTTACTGCACCCTTTTCAGAATTCTTGGACTTACATTCGAATGATCGAATTTCACCTGTTTTTCTGGACATTCTCTTGCCATATGGTTCTTATCGCCGCATTTGTAACACTTTATCTCGGTATCTTCTTTTGCCTTTGTTTCGATATTCTTCTCCGTCACCACAGCCTCCTTTCCCTTATTTAACGAACGGGGATTGAGTCGAACTTTCTCATAAATCTTTATTTGTTTCTTCAGATCGCTCACATTATCAGCTTGATACAGTACCGACTTGTTAAATCTCGAATCAGGTATGCCATCGATGAAGTATTCGACGATACTCTTCTCATCTAATTCAATCCGCTTTGCAATCTCCATAATGCTGTACAGGTACTCTATTAAAGACTCATTCTTATTCAAGCGTCGATTACGTAATTGGCGAATTATTTCGGCAGCAGAAAAATCACCACAAAATTCCTCTAAAAGCAACTTCTTCAGAGAAGACCGTATACCAGCTTTTGTGATGAAGTCCATTTGACTATACCCGCCATTTGCTCGAATTCTACCAACCACTGATTGATGTCAGGTGATTTAGTACCAGAAAAAACGGATAAACTATCCTCAACATCCTTCAATGTATTAATGCTCTTATGCAAAACACCACCAACATCATCTGCAATATCGACCCTATCGCTCATCTCAGGATTGCCGTCTGTACTATCATTATGACTATTCAAAACATCATTAGCGTCCGTAAAATCTAATTCATAGTATTCTAACAAACGTTCCTGTAATTCTCTTTTCAGTCCCTGTAAATCTAAACCAACTTAGCCTTCAAATCCGCAACACTCATACCTAAAATCGTAGGTCTATCCATTTTTAAACGGTCGCAGAAATACAATTACAAAATATAAAATTATATGATAATAATAATACAGTCAATAATAGCACAAAATACCAAATATTCAGAAATTTATCAAATTTAGAATTCCAAATTATATATAAAATATTTAAATTATATATAAAAATTTTTAAAGTTAAATTTGTTTTTAATAGGGATGATTGATTTTCGTGCACACTTTAGGGTTTATGATGAATTTAGGTGAGAATTTAGGTGAAATTGCCTCTGATGGCAGTAAAATTAATGCTGTAATAAACTCTGCAAACTTTAATATTCTACACTTCAATGCACAAAGTTTGGTTCCTAGAGAAAATAGCACTAAATTTGATGAAATTCGTAACTTGATAATGGATTGCGATATTGATGCCGTTGGTATAACGGAAACATGGTATAAGGAGTTTATTTATGATTCGGCTGTGTCAATTCCTGGTTTTAAACTTTTTAGAAAGGATAGAAGTGGTTGTAGAGGCGGGGGGGTTTGCTTATACATACGGAATAATTTAAAGACTGGTAATATTTTTGATGAACAATATGATGTTAATGTTGAATCACTTTTCGTGGAGATAATTTTAGAGGACAATTCAGTAGCTTTGTTAGGTGTTATATATCTTCCTAATGGTCAATTCCTTTGTTGTGAAAGGGTCCTTGAAAATATCTCTTCTAGGTATAATAATATAATTTTGATGGGCGATTTTAATATAAACCTTTTTATTAATGGTGCTATTGTTCGCGAAATTTGCGAGCGACTGTCGTTATATATAGTTCACAATTCTTTACCCACACATTATTCTCCTCAACAATTATCTACATCACTTATAGATTTTTATCTAGTCTCTGACATAGAATTAGTTAGTAGTAAACATCAATTTCAAATACCTGCTCTAAATTCCTATCATGCGGCAATATTTATAACATATAATATTTCTCAGTTTAAAAATCCGGATATATACCTTTGTAGGGATTATTCAAATCTTAGCTACGACCAATGTTTACTTCAATTAGAATCTATGAATTTTTCTGGCGTCTATGATAGTTTGAATGTTGACGAGAGTGTAGAATGTTTTAATTCCAATTTAAATCGTTTGTTTGAGGATAATGTACCAAATCGTAGAGTAGTTAAAAGCGTTGTACATAATTGGATGAATGAAGAGTGTATTTGTAGTGCTAAGCGTATTAGAGATCTGACATATCGTGCCTACAGGGAAAATAGGTCTGATAGGAATTTTGAAGCTTATCGCAGAGCTAGAAACAGATTAAAAACCATCATAAGAGGTGTTCGCAGGAAGTACTGTTTAAGATTTTTTTCTACATGTGATCAGAAACAGTTATGGTGCAAGATTAAATCTATAGGAATTGTGAAATCACCAGGAAATGAACGGTTTCGTATTTCACTGAACGAGTTTAATGAATTTTCCCGTATGGCTGGAACTGCTGATGGTGGTCTAGACCATTTACCTTCCTCTGGAGGATTTACTTTTGCAAATGTTACGGAAACTGATGTTTTAAATGCAGTTTTAAGTATCAAATCTCAAGCGGTAGGTGCTGATCAAATTCATATTAAATTTCTTAAATTCATAATACTGCCTATTTTAAAACATTTAACATTTATTATTAACAGGGTGTTGACAACATCGGTAGTTCCTAAAATTTGGAAGGTTGGTAGGATTGTACCGATTCCGAAAGTTAAGATTCCTAGGAATTGTTCGGACTATCGTCCTATCAGTATTTTGTCAGTCTGTTCAAAAGTTTTGGAACTAATTATTAGGGAACAAATGTTACATCATCTAAATAGTTGTAGTTTGATTCATCCACATCAATCAGGTTTTAGGAAAGGATTTAGTACTACTGGCACACTTCTGGAAATCACGGAAACTATTAGGGAAAACTTCGACAAGGATTTGGTTAGTATTTTAATTTTTTTGGATTATTGTAAGGCATTCGACTCGATTAATCATTCATTGTTGATCCATAAGCTCTCACATACATTTGGTTATAGTTCAAGTGCCTGTAAACTCATTTACTCTTTCTTACATGGTCGCAGTCAATTTGTTCAAATAGAACGTGAAGTTTCTAGTAGGATTCCAATTTACCGAGGTGTGCCACAAGGGTCAATGTTAGGGCCATTATTATTTTTGTTATATATAAATGACATTTATCATGAATTAAATTTCTTGAAATGTTATACCTATGCTGATGACATACAGCTTTTATCAACGTTTGACTTATTATCTCTACAAAATTCTGAGGCGCATATTAATTCTGAACTTGATCTTTTAGTTGATTGGTCAAAACGTAACTTCTTACAACTAAATGCCATGAAATGCAAGGTAATGGTATTTTCTAAACAATCTATTTCTTTAAACATTATTCTGAATAACGAAGTATTAGAAATTGTTCCTCATTATAAAACACTTGGTATTATTTTGGATGATAAGCTAACATTTAGTTTTCATATAAATTCAGTAATTTCACGAATATCTTGGACATTGAGAAAGTTATATAATATTGGTTTTTACTTGCCCTCTTCAATAAAACGTCGTGTTGCTTTATCATTGTGTTTACCGTTATTAATTTATGGTATTGAAGTTTACTCATGTACTTCAAACTCCAACATTGACAGATTAAAAAGATCCTTTAATAGTGTAGTACGTTATATTTATGGACTTCGGATTAGTGATCATGTTTCTCAATATTACGTTGATTTACTTGGTTGTAGTTTCTTTCGATATGTTCAGTTGAGAAAAATGATTTTCTTTTTTAAAACTATAAAATATGGTAAACCTGACTATTTGCAGAATAAATTTAACTTTGCTATTTCAAATAGAACACATTCTTTAATATGTCCAGCACATGTTTCATTATTTATGACGAGATCATTTCGAGTTAACATAGCGCGCTTATGGAATACTGTTATTCCTTACCAGGAACGTAAATTCTCACATTCATTATATGCATTTAAAAATATTTTTTTGTCGAATTCATAACTAACCCTGAGCCTATTTTTAATGATATTCCACTATGTAAATGTATATTGTACAGCCATTTCCCCTAAGTTTTTATAAAATATTTAATTGGTATAACTCATTTGTTGCAAAAAATCTTTTATATAACCTTATTGCATTTCGCTCCTATTATGTTTTACTGTCATTTTTAGGCTTATAATATTATCTTTATTTTCACCAATTTATAGAATCCTAATCAGTGTGTGCAAAACTTGAAGTCTAACTATTAAAAATAAGAAAATTATAATTAAAAAAATTATAAATATATGTTATATTTTTCTACTAAATAATGTACCAATAATATTTTTGTATTATAAGTATATTTAATTGTAGACTAGCCAATTAGGCCCTATCGGCTTACGGCCATTGTTTTTGAATAAATAAATAAATAAATAAATAAAATAAATAAAATAAAATATATCCTCAAAATTAAATCAATTCCACTCAAAATTTTACTTTAAATTTACAAAAATCAATAAAAATGAATTTAATTAACAATATTCACTCCAATCTTATTAAAATCAATTAAATTCCATTCAAAATCAAAATTCACTTTAAATTTATCAAAATCAATTAAATCTGAATTCAAATTTAAATCCACCTCAATTCCATTAAAATCAACTAATAAAAATCAATTATATTTTCCCTCACCTTAAATTTAAATAAAATATAATTAAAGATAACTTATCTTACAGACATCCACAAAGTATTTATATAATGATGAATACGCTGCTTCTGCCTCTGCTCAAATTCACCTCTGCTCACTTCTTCTCTAAGCAAACTGCAATGACTCCACTAAGCAAACAGCAAAAACTTTTTCCCACGGTTTCTATGTTCACACTTCTTCTTTTTCAGAAACAACGGTTATAATCTTGTTCGAGCAAGATTTGACACTTGTCCATTCAAAATGTTCACAACGTACCGTACAACACTTGTTGTAACCGTTTTCGTATTTGCAACTGCGCACAATGTTTTCTTTTTTTCTTTTAAAATTTGACCTGCCACACTTAGTAACACGTTTTCCTCTCCTTATGTTGACACTCAGTCAGGGCTGCCAGATAAATTTGTAGAAATATCGGCAATTTTTTCCCAAAAAATCGGCATTTATCGGCACTTACGTTTTAAAAATCGGCAATAAATCGACAATTGAAAGAAACACTATTTTGTACCAAAGAAACATAACACAAATAAATTCAAAAATCACAATATTGTTTTTACATACATGCATAACTCTTTGTAAGGCTACACCGAAACTTTGGTTTACTGGAATAAAATCTATTAGAATTTGTATCACTTTTGCAGAAAAATGTAAATGTATAATTATTTGTGGATTACTATACATTTACCCTGTAAAAAATTTTCAAAATTTCATACATCACTTGACAGTGAGTGATCGTTATCAACAATATTAATTAATTTTTACAATAGGATTTGTAACCAATTGTATAGAGCGTGTGTTCTAATATGGAATTAGTTAATGGTTCTAATCCTAGTCAATATTAGAAGTTTTTTGAAAAAAATATTGTTTTTTAAATTTTTGTTAAAAGTTTTAACTTAAAACCATTCCAAATTGCACGATCAAATAGAATAGACTAATAAACACAGAAAATTACTGCAAAGCCGATTTTAAATCCAGGAAAGTGGGGTTATCACATTTGTTATTGGTTATCGTCGAACAAAAATCGGATAGGTAAAGATTTTGCTGAGTACATTTTTATAATGGGAAATTTTCTCCAGATTTTTTAACTTTTCCACAAAAATGTGTAAATTTATTTTCGTACCATAAAAAATTTCTTAAAAATTTTAAAATTTTAGCACCCTTAGATCAGACTTTTAGATCCTATTCAGGATTTTCATACATAAATTCTGTTTCCTTTTCATAATCGATCCAATTGACATTGGTGATGGAGCAAATTGTGTTCTACCGTACTGTAAATTTTCCTTTCCCAATTGTTTTAAAAGCTCCATGTAATTTTTGCTTATGTAAAGTTATAATAAATTCGTTAAATTGTTCGATTGGGTAAAAAATCGGCATTTTTGAAGCAAAAATCGGGAAATCGGCACTTTACTATTTTGAAGGTAAAATATCGGCAAAATGCCGATAAATCGGCAAATCTGGCAGGCCTGCACTCAGTCGTTATTCTCGCTCACGGACACTTTGTCGCTCTTTACGACACTTATCTCAATACACAATCTTTATTGTTCTCTTCGACACTCAGTCTATTTGACACTCAGTCACAATTCTCTGACACTCAGCAAAGTGTTTCGACACTCAGTCTTCCACTTTTATTGTTCCTCTTGATACATTTATCTTCAATATTCCCTTGTTCCGATACATTTAAGCAATTTATGGATGAAAAACTAATTTTCTGAAAGAGGCTTTATATGGGGCTAGGGGCAAATATGGACCAAGCCCGATAAAATTTTGTGAATATATTTATATTGACATAATATTTTATTGTGCTCAATTTCATCGCGATATTTGTGTTTATAAGCTAATTTGGGACATTGAAGTAATTTTTCTGAAGGGGACTTTGTATGGGAGCTAGGGTCAAATGTGGCCCGATCTTTATGAAATTTGGCAGGGTCATCAAGACTTCTATAAAACTTAGTTGTGCCGTATTTTATCGATATCTGTATATTTAACATAATTATGAGCTCAGAAGCCCTTTTCGGGGGGTTCTATTGTATGGGGGCTAGGTGAAATAATGGACGGATTTTAACCATTTTCAATAAGCTTCGTCCTTAGGTCAAATAAAACGTGCGTGCCAAATTTCATCCAATTATCTTGAAAATTGCGACCTGTATCTTGCGCACAAGGTTTAGATGGACAGCCAGCCAGCCAGCCAGCCAGCCAGACGGACGGACGGACATAGCTTAATCGACTTAGAAAGCCGATTGGTATACTTTAAGGTGGGTCTAGGACGAATATTTTTGTATGTTACAAACATCAGCACAAATCCAATATACCCTCCTCCCTTATCTTGAAAATTGCGACCTGTATCTTGCGCACAAGGTTTACATGGACAGCCAGCCAGACGGACGGACGGACATAGCTTAATCGACTCAGAAAACGAATCTAAGCCGATTGGTATACTTTAAGGACGAATATTTTTGTATGTTACAAACATCAGCACAAATCCAATATACCCTCCCCACTAAAGTGGTGTAGGGTATAAAAATTGCACTTGTTGTCTTGCAAGTTTTCTATATACGTGTTGCGCTTGTATTATTTAAGGGTGGGTTTATCTTTTTTTTCTCTCTTGTGTATCTTATTCCCAAAGCAACAACAACAACACAGTTTTTTCAACACATAGTTTCAATACGCTTGCGTTAAACACTCAGAGCAACAACAACAACACAGTTTCTCAGTTACTACGCAAAAACACAAAAAAAAAATTGGACGTTACTATTTTCCTTTTTCATAGTTTTCCCCTCCGCACCGTGTTTCACTCTATAACGTTTTTCATCTTCACTTATATTAATTGATGATGCAATTTAATATATTAGTAATTCACACAAATATTAATTGATGACTCAATTTAAGAAATCTCCTCTAACATACGATACACAAAAACATAACACATTGTCTAGGGCTCCTTTATTCTTTTCTAATTAAAAGATTTCGGTTGAGCTCCCATTTGTAGGGGGAGAACTGGCTCTGTTTCTCACCTACGGGATATTCACGGTCAACACAAATAAAACTCGTATTGTTTTATATTAAAAAATTAATTAGTTTAATTTATTAATAATATTTAACTTAAAAGAACTTAAATTATATGCGATCGCGTTGTTAGTATATTTGTTCCGTGTGAAAGCTTATTTCATATTTACCGACTGAGTTAAACTTCTAAACTAAAACTGTCGTTGTCTGTTAATATCAAAAGTTATTGTTCTGTCCTTTTTGTCTACTTGTCCGTCTGCTGTCAAATCAAAGCAACAGTGTTGCATTTACATTAACCCTTTTAGTCCTACATATATATATATATAGGGCATGATTAAGATATGAGTATATTTATAATGTGATGTAGGAGGATGTGATGAACTTCACATAAATTTTTATTTTTCTGAAAGGACGTTTTTATAGAGCTAAGGTCAAATGAGGCCTAATCTTGACATTTTTATGCTTTTCTAATGGAAAACATTATGATTTTAACGATCACGAAATCAGGCGATATATCTATAGTTATTTTGTAAATCTAATTTAAATACTAAATCTACTGTTAGACTAAACAGAATAACTTAAAATTAGATGTTAATAATAGAAATTTAAATTTTTCACTTACCGATTAAAATTTCGTTGATACGAGAAATTTTTTTACAGTTGATGCTGTTGCGTTTCAGCAGGAACATTGGAGTACATAATTAACACCTGTGAAGGGAAAAGCAAAACAATTAATGATACAAGGCATTTACGACATCTAATCAATTTATTTTTAATATTTTTACTTTTATTTCCGGAGAAATTGTATGGGGTATTTCTCGCCAAAGTCTCTAGACCTTAGTCTAACAGCTTTGGTGTACTTAGTCCTTACATTTCTACCTAATTTTTCAGGATTAAGTCGTGAACATAATATAGTGAATATAAATGAAAGTATATTTTGTGGATAGTATTTAGTTTTATTACTTACCTTTCCTGAACGGAAGCAGCAATCCAGGGCTAAATCCCAAGTCCAATTGAGTTTTATTAGCTACAAGTAAAAGAAAAATGAGAAAATTATTAATATTGAATTATGGCAGAATATTTTTTAATTAGAGAAAATAAGTTTAATTTCACTTTTATTTTATCCTTTTAGGTTCGGTTTGATTTTTATGTTTTCTTTAGTATTTTTTCTTTTGGTCTGGTTACAAAAGGTTTTGGTCACTGTTCACTTCATTTTTGTTTACACAAATAATTTTGTTTTAATTTTAAATTTAACTGATTCACAAATTCTGATAGCCACTGTAAATTTTCAAACTTTAGTTTCCGTTGGTGTCACTCATTAGATCCAGTTCACGAAAAATTTTCACTTTTTTCACCCACTGTATTCGGCAAAACTTAAATTTATTATCCGCATTTCAATTTAATAGTCTCGCATGCACAGATAAATCTTTTTTTCACATTCAACAGAAAAACATTTTTCGTCACTTCACTTTTGGTTCTCACTGTATAAGTTTTTGGTTATATTTCACTCAAACAACACACGTTGCCAAGTTTCACTTTCAATAAGTTTTAAAATTTTTAATAATTCTTTGTCCGTACACTTTTGACACTCACTGTAAATTCCGATCAAATTATTTTTTAACATTTTCAATTTAAGTAATCCGACACAACGATTTCATTTCAATTTTTCGCAATTAATTTTTTTATCCGTTTACTTTTTACACGCACTATAAATTCCGAAATTTTTTTCCGATACCACGTTTTCCGAAACCCGAACCGAAATTATTTTAAATTTATTAATTTTTTATTTTATTTCGATACATTTTTTTCCCGGCACTTGAACTTTTGACACACACTGTAACCAAACATTTTTTCTATGCAACGAAACACATTTAATTTTTCACTAAAGTCCATTTTTTATATTTCAAATATAATTTATTACACTTACCTTAAATTTCCGGAACCACCGGCCCATCTGGAACAAAACCTACAAATTTAAAACGAAATTATTAGAAATTTTTATATAAAATTAAAATATTTTCCACCTTTTTATACCCACCATCAAAAAAGATGGGGAGTATATTGATTTTGTCATTCCGTTTGCAACACATCGAAATACTTGTCATAGACCCATTAAAGTATATATATTCTGGGACCTTATTAAATTCTAAGACGATCTGGACATGTCTGTCCGTCCGTCTGTCTGTTTGTTGAAAGCACGATAGAGTCCGAACGGAACGAGGTAGAGGATTGAAATTTTCTACAAATTTTCTCTATAGGTAAGGGCAATATCGGTCCATGTTTTCAGATGGCACCCATACAAGTGGGTCCCCCGAAAAACAGCTTTAACGGACATATCTATTTTAAAAGTATGAGTATAGCGATGAAATTCGACATAAATAATTTTCATGTGATCCTGGCTTAAAAACAGCGTTTAAATATGCAGCACTAGCACCACCTCTCTTGTGTATGACTATAAAATAAATATGAAAGTTTATCATTTTTGTATCACTTTGCTACTAAAAATTGCAGTCATATATATTCGCATTAATATAAAAATTGCAACTCGTGTTTGCAATTTCTAGTAGCAGGCAGACATAATTGCAGGCCAACACAAATATATTTTTGTGCTTTAGCAGCGCACACTCAAATTTGTTAAACTAATATGGCGAGTATTGATGTTATTTTTGTTTGCGTTTAGTTTTTCCTAGCAGCAATGTAACTTTTTAGTTTTGCTACTGCCAGTTGTAGTTTTATTTATTATTTTTTGGCAATATTGATGCTGCAATTTGTAAATAAACAATGTAGGTATATATATGTAAGTGCACTGACAGTTTTATGACATCTCATGAGCTTAAATTCAGTATTTCACTTCACATTTGTACGCATGTGTATGTATGTATGTATGTATGTAGTGTATGTATGTATGTATGTATGTAGATGTATGTATGTATGTATGTATGTATGTATGTTGTATGTATGTGTAGTATGTATGTATGTATGTATGTATGTATGTATGTATGTGTGTATGTATGTATGTATGTATGTATGTATGTATGTATGTATGTAGTATGTATGTATGTATGTATGTATGTATGTATGTATGTATGTATGTATGTATGATGTATGTATGTATGTAGTATGTATGTAGTATGTATGTATGTATGTAGTATGTATATGTATGTATGTATGTATGTATGTAGGTATGTATGTATGTATGTATGTATGTATGTATGTTGTATATGTATGTATGTATGTATGTATGTATGTATAAATAATAAAATATATTAAAAAATTAATTAGTTTAATTTATTAATAATATTAACTTAAAAGAACTTAAATTATATGCGATCGCGTTGTTAGTATATTTGTTCCGTGTGAAAGTTATTTCATATTTACCGACTGAGTTAAACTTCTAAACTAAAACTGTCGTTGTCTGTTAATATCAAAAGTTATTGTTCTGTCCTTTTTGTCTACTTGTCCGTCTGCTGTCAAATCAAAGCAACAGTGTTGCATTTACATTAACCCTTTTAGTCCTACATATATATATATAGGGCATGATTAAGATATGATATATATTATAATGTGATGTAGGAGGATGTGATGAACTTCACATAAATTTTTATTTTCTGAAAGGACGTTTTTTAGAGCTAAGGTCAAATGAGGCCTAATCTTGACATTTTTATGCTTTCTAATGGAAAACATTATGATTTTAACGATCACGAAATCAGGCGATATATCTATAGTTATTTTGTAAATCTAATTTAAATACTAAATCTACTGTTAGACTAAACAGAATAACTTAAAATTAGATGTTAATAATAGAAATTTAAATTTTTCACTTACCGATTAAAATTTCGTTGATACGAGAAATTTTTTTACAGTTGATGCTGTTGCGTTTCAGCAGGAACATTGGAGTACATAATTAACACCTGTGAAGGGAAAAGCAAAACAATTAATGATACAAGGCATTTACGACATCTAATCAATTTATTTTTAATATTTTTACTTTTATTTCCGGAGAAATTGTATGGGGTATTTCTCGCCAAAGTCTCTAGACCTTAGTCTAACAGCTTTGGTGTACTTAGTCCTTACATTTCTACCTAATTTTTCAGGATTAAGTCGTGAACATAATATAGTGAATATAAATGAAAGTATATTTTGTGGATAGTATTTAGTTTTATTACTTACCTTTCCTGAACGGAAGCAGCAATCCAGGGCTAAATCCCAAGTCCAATTGAGTTTTATTAGCTACAAGTAAAAGAAAAATGAGAAAATTATTAATATTGAATTATGGCAGAATATTTTTTAATTAGAGAAAATAAGTTTAATTTCACTTTTATTTTATCCTTTTAGGTTCGGTTTGATTTTTATGTTTTCTTTAGTATTTTTTCTTTTGGTCTGGTTACAAAAGGTTTTGGTCACTGTTCACTTCATTTTGTTTACACAAATAATTTTGTTTTAATTTTAAATTTAACTGATTCACAAATTCTGATAGCCACTGTAAATTTTCAAACTTTAGTTTCCGTTGGTGTCACTCATTAGATCCAGTTCACGAAAAATTTTCACTTTTTTCACCCACTGTATTCGGCAAAACTTAAATTTATTATCCGCATTTCAATTTAATAGTCTCGCATGCACAGATAAATCTTTTTTTCACATTCAACAGAAAAACATTTTTCGTCACTTCACTTTTGGTTCTCACTGTATAAGTTTTTGGTTATATTTCACTCAAACAACACACGTTGCCAAGTTTCACTTTCAATAAGTTTTAAAATTTTTAATAATTCTTTGTCCGTACACTTTTGACACTCACTGTAAATTCCGATCAAATTATTTTTTAACATTTTCAATTTAAGTAATCCGACACAACGATTTCATTTCAATTTTTCGCAATTAATTTTTTTATCCGTTTACTTTTTACACGCACTATAAATTCCGAAATTTTTTTTCCGATACCACGTTTTCCGAAACCCGAACCGAAATTATTTTAAATTTATTAATTTTTTATTTTATTTCGATACATTTTTTTCCCGGCACTTGAACTTTTGACACACACTGTAACCAAACATTTTTTCTATGCAACGAAACACATTTAATTTTTCACTAAAGTCCATTTTTTATATTTCAAATATAATTTATTACACTTACCTTAAATTTCCGGAACCACCGGCCCATCTGGAACAAAACCTACAAATTTAAAACGAAATTATTAGAAATTTTTATATAAAATTAAAATATTTTCCACCTTTTTATACCCACCATCAAAAAAGATGGGGAGTATATTGATTTTGTCATTCCGTTTGCAACACATCGAAATACTTGTCATAGACCCATTAAAGTATATATATTCTGGGACCTTATTAAATTCTAAGACGATCTGGACATGTCTGTCCGTCCGTCTGTCTGTTTGTTGAAAGCACGATAGAGTCCGAACGGAACGAGGTAGAGGATTGAAATTTTCTACAAATTTTCTCTATAGGTAAGGGCAATATCGGTCCATGTTTTCAGATGGCACCCATACAAGTGGGTCCCCCGAAAACAGCTTTAACGGACATATCTATTTTAAAAGTATGAGTATAGCGATGAAATTCGACATAAATAATTTTCATGTGATCCTGGCTTAAAAACAGCGTTTAAATATGCAGCACTAGCACCACCTCTCTTGTGTATGACTATAAAATAAATATGAAAGTTTATCATTTTTGTATCACTTTGCTACTAAAAATTGCAGTCATATATATTCGCATTAATATAAAAATTGCAACTCGTGTTTGCAATTTCTAGTAGCAGGCAGACATAATTGCAGGCCAACACAAATATATTTTTGTGCTTTAGCAGCGCACACTCAAATTTGTTAAACTAATATGGCGAGTATTGATGTTATTTTTGTTTGCGTTTAGTTTTTCCTAGCAGCAATGTAACTTTTTAGTTTTGCTACTGCCAGTTGTAGTTTTATTTATTATTTTTTGGCAATATTGATGCTGCAATTTGTAAATAAACATATGTAGGTATATATATGTAAGTACTGACAGTTTTATGACATTCATGAGCTTAAATTCAGTATTCACTTCACATTTGTACGCATGTATGTATGTATGTATGTATGTATGTATGTATGTATGTATGTATGTATGTATGTTGTATGTATGTATGTATGTATGTATGTATGTATGTATGTATGTATGTATGTATGTATGTATGTATGTATGTATGTATGTCTGTATGTATGTCTGTTGTTGTATGTATGTATGTATGTATGTATGTATGTATGTATGTATGTATGTATGTATGTATGTATGTCTGTATGTATGTATGTATGTATGTATGTATGTATGTAGTCTGTATGTATGTCTGTATGTATGTATGTAGTATGTCTGTCTGTATGTCTGTATTTATGTCTGTATGTCTTTATGTATGTCTGTCTGTCTGTATGTATGTCTGTCTGTCTTTGTGTCTGTCTGTTTTTGTCTGTCTGTGTCTGTGTTGTCTGTCTTTATGTTGTCTGTCTGTCTTTCTGTCTGTTGTCTGTTTTGTTTCTGTCTTTTGTCTGTCTGTCTTTGTCTGTCTGTCTGTCTGTCTGTCTGTCTGTCTGTCTGTCTGTCTGTCTGTCGTCTGTCTGTCTGTCTGTCTGTCTGTCTGTCTGTCTGTCTGTCTGTCGTCTGTCTGTCTGTCTGTCTGTCTGTGTCTGTCTGTCTGTCTGTCTGTCTGTCTGTCTGTCTGTCTGTCTGTCTGTCTGTCTGTCTGTCTGTCTGTCTGTCTGTCTGTCTGTCTGTCTGTCTGTCTGTCTGTCTGTCGTCTGTCTGTCTGTCTGTCTGTCTTGTCTGTCTGTCTGTCTGTCTGTCTGTCTGTCTGTCTGTCTGTCTGTCTGTCTGTCTGTCTGTCTGTCTGTCTGTCTGTCTGTCTGTCTGTCTGTCTGTCTGTCTGTCTTGTCTGTCTGTCTGTCTGTCTGTCTGTCTGTCTGTCTGTCTGTCTGTCGTTGTCTGTCTGTCTGTCTGTCTGTCTGTCTGTCTGTCTGTCTGTCTGTCTGTCTGTCTTTCTGTCTGTCTGTCTGTCTGTCTGTCTGTCTGTCCTGTCTGTCTGTCTGTCTGTCTGTCTGTCTGTCTGTCTGTCTGTCTGTCTGTCTGTCTGTCTGTCTGTCTGTCTGTCTGTCTGTCTGTCTGTCTGTCTGTCGTCTGTCTGTCTGTCTGTCTGTCTGTCTGTCTGTCTGTCTGTCTGTCTGTCTGTCTTCTGTCTGTCTGTCTGTCTGTCTGTCTTCTGTCTGTCTGTCTGTCTGTCTGTCTGTCTGTCTGTCTGTCTGTCTGTCTGTCTGTCTGTCTGTCTGTCTGTCTGTCTGTCGTCGTCTGTCGTCTGTCTGTCTGTCTGTCTGTCTGTCTGTCTTTCTGTCTGTCTGTCTGTCTGTCTGTCTGTCTGTTGTCTGTCTGTCTGTCTGTCTTCTGTCTGTCTGTCTGTCTGTCTGTCTGTCTGTCTGTCTGTCTGTCTGTCTGTCTGTCTGTCTGTTGTCTGTCTGTCTGTCTGTCTGTCTGTCTGTTCTGTCTGTCTGTCTGTCTTCTGTCTTCTGTCTGTCTGTCTTTCTTCTTTCTGTCTTCTGTATGTATTATTGTATGTATTTATGATGTATGTATGTATTATGTTGTTGTATGTATGTATGTATTGTAATGTCGGCCACCTTGCGACTACGAAGCAGAGATACAAGCCGAGTAAAATGATCGGCGGCGGCGGCGCAACCATTTTAGGTCGGCGGCTTATATTAGAAAATATCGGCGGCGGCTAAATTGTCGGCTCAATTTAACGTTTTCTTCAGAAATTGACCTTATAAGCGTTTGTTATATTGAAAAATCTCCGTATAATAGTCTCTTATATAGAAACCTGTCTCAATATAAGTTTTTTCTTTAGAAAATGGACATTATTACAGTAGTTATCACTATTTTAATATTAGCACAATATTGTGTGGCAACTCTTTTGAATTTGCCATAAGAATTTAAAATAGTGGCAACTCTGTTCAAATTGGTGAAATTATTTTCTGAAAGACATGTGCGATTCCAACCTTTATCAGCGGCTACGTTTAAGCCGGCTTAGCCTTTGAGCCGTCTCGGCTTGTATCTCTGCGACGAAGCCAGTTGCAACAAACAGAGGGGAAATAAAGGTTCTTAAATCTAGAATAAACTTATATAATATATATAGTTTCATTAGCATATATGGACTTATATTTTGTTTTCTTTTCAATTTTTTTTTCTTTTTCATAATTATTATTATTTTTTTTTCAAATTTTAAATATATCGACGAAAGGTCCAAGGACCAGGGTAGATTTTTACGAAGTCTCTCGACTTTTCCCCTAGAACCGAAGTCCCGAAGGCAGATTTTTTTTTCAGTCCCTCAACTGTACCCATGAATAAATAAGATTCACAGGTTAAATTAAAGAAATTTTATTGTTCTAATACGGGGATTGGCCGGAAATGACCCATCCAAACAAAGTATATTGCGCAAGAGGAATTCCCGGGTTCGAATGGCTTTTTTCTTTAATTACGGCCGAACTCAATTCGGGTCCTAACACCAGCGCGACGTTTCCCGAATGATTAAAATTGGGATCAGCTAACTGAATCCCATCAAATAACGACAAAATTTCGGTCAAAATTGTCTCCGTGTATGTCCGTATCCCAAGCATTTTCCTTACCGTTGCCGTTAATGTTATTTGCGGATAAGGCGCATATATTGACGCAATTGTCAAACGACATATTTTTTCCCCGTTTAGGGTCGAAACCGGCAGCGGAAGCTGCTGAATTAATGACTCACATACGAAGGACATTGAACAACATAAATCTATCACCGCGCGTACTAAAATTCTCCTATTACCGATTAGCAAATTAACCTTTAACGTAGGAGAAAGACTTATCACATGTCTTACTCGCACATTAGATATCTGGGACGGTGTAGGTTTTGATCGAGCTTTGACCGTATTGTCAACGGAACACGAGGGTTTACCTTTAGATTTAACCACCTTTTTTGATGGCCCTTTTCCCGAAGCGTGTAAAAGGGTGTGGTGACTTTCGTTACATACATTATTACATTTCATTGGCGATTTACAATCGTTTGCTAAATGCTTAGTTGATAAACAACGGTAACAATTGCGATGTAACACGTCAAATCGAAGCTTCAGCTAGTGACTTAATTTTCGGAAGTGCGCACATTTATAAAGGGGATGTTTACCCTTACATTGAAGGCATTTGGACTTTGAAGATTCCGAAACTTTCGAACCCGAGTGTTCCTCTTTCGAAGACTTTGCTGTTAGTGGAGCTGCTGCTGTATCTGAACAAGCGATCACTAAAGCAGGCAACTCTGGTGCAAAAGCAGGTGCTGGATTAGCTACTGTAGCCACCTTAGATCCTTGGTCCTCCACCTCCATTACTTCCTTGTCGGACTCTAATAGCGCATCTTCTATTGCAATGGTTAAGGCGTCCATGGAAAATTTTTTTAATATTTTTAATTTTACAAAGTTTCATTAGTCAAAACGACTAATTTTGTGATTGGTCGCTTTATTATGCCATTTTCTGTTCGTATGTCAGCAACTCGAACATGTTCCTCACTTCCCGGATAAGCTTTAACAACTCTACCTAATTTCCAGGAAGTCGGAGACATTTGTTCATTTTTTATAGCTACTAAGTCACCTACAGATACGTCTCGTTCAGGGTATTTCCATTTATATCTTTTATGAAGATTTGATAGATATTCTTCCTTCCATCGTCGACAAAAGTGATGGGATAACGCTTTGACTTTCATATATCTATTTATGAGACTGATTGGGGATTCATATATAGAAGGCTGCGGTGGAGCTACTCTTGGTGATCCGATCAAAAAATGATCGGATCATCACTCATTGTACACAACGGTCTCGAATTAAGACAAGCCTCAATTCTTGCGAGAACCGTTGATAGTTCCTCAAAGGTATATTTAGCTATTATAGATAGTACTTCTCTTTTCGTGTGACTTGATCGCATCGAAATACGATCCACATTAAAATAAAATGAGTCCGAATGAGCATTCCACTATAACCCATGAGTTTTTGAGCTACTTGACTCAATAAATGTCAATAGTTTGGCATTTACTAAATACTCAACGGGTATACCAAATAAAATGGCTTTCTCGTTCGAAGTCCATTTCCTTAGCACAAAACCCGCTGATGCTAAAGCCGCTATAAGTTGATCCCGAGCGATCAAAGCGGTTGGGATCTCATGAGTCCCACGTCATCGACGTACATATATTTCCGAAGTATTTTCGCTGCTAGAGGGTACTCAGCTTCGGAATCTTCGAATGGCAAGATAAGGTGCACAATTAACACCGAAGGTTACAGTCCACAGTGGGGCAGAATCGAAATTTTTTGGAAATAAATCTGGCATTTCTAAACGGCTGATCCGATCGGTCAATATCATTTACAGATCCAAAAATATACGTTTTTTAATTTAAAAATTCAAAAAATTTTAGATTTTTGCCGTTTTTTGCCAAAAATGTGTCTTAACTCTTTTATTAATAAAATAAAATTTTCTTTAAGAACATATAACAATTTTATAGTTTTCTAAAAGGTATCTTTACGCAAAACGCTTTGGCGTAAAAAAATTGTCCTATTTTTTGAAAATGTTGCCACTGCGTCCTTCCGAATATGACCTATTTTTTTATCAAAACTTCAACTTTGGGCGACATGTTCTAAAATCCCAAAGCTGGAATCAGAAAACTGAAAGCAGTTTTGGAAACCTCAATATGTTTTATATTTACTCCAAAAGTATTTTCCCAGCCCTGAAAGAAATGTGGACCCTATGGGCAAAAGAGTAAAAAATCCCATTTTTGGGATTTTCATTCCTATTTATGGGAATTGTGGGATGCCATTTGACCTTTTCAATTTTTTTGCATTTTCTTATTTGAAATGACAAATTTAACGAGCGTTGAAAATTTCATTGAGTTTTGTTCATAAATAAAGATTTTGTCTTATATTACATATTTGTTAAATTTCTAAAACTATGATTTATATCAAAATTTTAATAGGGTCGCAGATAGCTACAACAATTCAGTCCATATTTATCCCTTAATATCTTAATATCTTTTTTTAGTTAGATATGGAAATTCTCGACCCTTTACAAAAATATGTTCATTTAAACCTGTGTCCTTTAATTTCATCTTTTTCATATTTCACAGTGGGGCAGAATGGAAATTTTTTGGTAATAAATCTGGCATTTCTAAACGGCTGATCCGAGTATTCGAGTTTAAGTTTTGAAGATGAACCCCCAGATGCCCCAGGGACGGAGCTGTGGCGGCTCAAACTAGGGTACCTACGACATGTAAAATTTTTAAACTCGTGCCATTTTTTTGTTTTTCACCCAAATACAAAGATTTTTATATTTTCTGAAAGCGCTCGACGAGATCTTGAAAAAACATGCTTGGACATACTACTTATCTCTTATAATATCCGAGTTATAGGCATTTAAAAATTTAGTGATACAAAATTTACCATACCTTGGTCCGCCTTTTTTTGAATACCGGGCGTAATTTTGGACCAAATGGACTCAATTTTTTCTTGTTAGTTAGACAATAAAATTTTCAATAATATACAAAAAATTTCAGATAAATATCATTTACAGATCCAAAAATATACGTTTTTTAATTTAAAAATTCCAAAAAAGTTAGATTTTTGCCGTTTTTTTTGCCCAAAATGTGTCTTAACTCTTTTATTAATAAAATAAAATTTTCTTTATGAACATATAACAATTTTATAGTTTTCTAAAAAGAATCTTTACGCAGAACGCTTTGGCGTAAAAAACTTGTCCTATTTTTTGAAAATGTTGCCACTGCGTCCTTACGAATATGACCTATTTTTTATCAAAACTTCAACTTTGGGCGACATGTTCTAAAATCCCAAAGCTGGGATCAGAAAACTGAAAGCAGTTTTGGAAACCTCAATATGTTTTCTATTTACTCCAAAAGTATTTTCCCAGCCCTGAAAGAAATGTGGACTCTATGGGCAAAAATGTAAAAAATCCCATTTTTGGGATTTTCATTCCTATTTTTGGGAATTGCGGGATGCCCTTTGACCTTTTCAAATTTTTTTTTGCATTTTCTTATTTAAGATGACAAATTTAACAAGCGTTGAAGATTTCATTGAGTTTTGTTCATAAATAAAGATTTTGTCATATATTACATATTTGTTAAATTTCTAAAACTATGATTTATATCAAAATTTTAATAGGGTCGCAGATAGCTTCAACAATTTAGTCCATATTTATCCCTTAATATCATTTTTTAGTTAGATATGGAAATTCTTGACCCTTTACAAAAAATTTCAAGCCAATATCTCAATTACATTCAAAAATATGTTCATTTAAACCTGTGTTCTTTAATTTCATCTTTTAAATATTTTAGTATTAAATATGACAGAACATGTTTTAATCTTATATTTACCTATTTTCTATTTGTTTGCTTATCCTTATAATTGAAAGGTCCTATTATGCTTAAATTTTCAGAAATTTATAACTATTTTTTACCTAAATTTTTTCGACAGATCATTTCGTTCTGTTTCGTTTATGATCATGTAGGTAAAAATATACAGGTAATGATAATTTCGATTCATTCACTAATAAGAAATATCAATGACTGAATTACAGGTTATAGTAATATAGTCCTAAATGTTAATAGGTAGACATTTCGTAATTTTTTACTTTGGAATACCTGTATCGGAAATGACAAGAATTGGTATATAAGTAAACTTCTCAGATTTTAAGTACCATATTTAATAAATCTACAATGAAGATTACATTAAAGTACGAAGAGTTGTGTTCCGTTTTATGGAGTGTATCTTCAAAAGGGTCAGAAAGAATTGAAGACATTTCAAATTATATAAAAACTACATATAGTAGAAAAGTAGACAAAACAGGCATATCAAAAATTGAAAACTTTTTAAAACTTTTTGATGTAAAAAGTAAGTCTGTGGATGGAAATCAAAAGAAATTTCGATTAAAATTTTGTAGTTGGATGGAAACTACTACGGAAATCTCAACTTACAACACATCAGCAGGAGCGCCTTGCAAGTCATACGAAGACTTATGTTCAAGGTCAAAAAAAAAAGAGGGTCACACAAAAACTTTTTTCAATCTCAAATGAGGAAATTGCTGATACATTTAACGAAATGCTGAAAAAGGAAAACCAACCTATGGATGCCGTACATATTGCAATTATTCTTCCTAATGCATCACCAAAACGACTTAAGCGAATTGTGGAAAGTATACCAACTCCAACATCACAATCAAATTTTACTGAAGAGGAAGCAATAGCGCTTATGTTGGAACTGGGTCTCAGTCGAAATAAGTACCAAATATTAAGGAAAGCTCTGCATGAAAAAGGACACAATATATTACCATCATACAAGGCGATCCAGGAAAAAAAAACAAACTATCCTACCATCACCTATTGCTGTTAATGATGTGGAAGCTTGTATTGATATATCATCTTTGCTCGAAAACACAGCATCAAGAATTGTGTCAGACTTTTCAGAAGACCAACTAAGGAAAATTCATAACTGTGATGTTGTCTTAATGTGTAAGTGGGGATGTGACGGTTTATCAGCACTTCCAGAATACAAACAAGCTTGTGGAAGTCGGACATTAGCAGACTACAAAAGTGTATTTATGTCATCATTAGTGCCATTACGAATTCGTTCATATTCCCTTAATCCATCATCGTCAAGCATCGGAAATTCATTTGAAGATATATGGATCAATACAACTCCGGGTTCAAAAAATTTTTGTAGACCCATTGGATTTGAATATATAAAGGAGTCAAAGAAAACAACAAAAGATTTAGTGGAATATTTAAAAGATGAAATAAATGCACTGGAGCCCATTTGCATAAAAATAAAGGAATTCTCTATTAACGTATCATATCAGCTAAGCTTAACAATGATTGATGGAAAGGTCAGCAATGCCATAACAGAAACTTCTTCCTTCTGGAGATGCTCAATATGTAATGAGAAAAAGTCGCAATTCTCAAATATAAACAAAAGCAGAAGTATTAATGAAGAAGTCCTGTCTTTCGGAATTTCACCACTTCATGCCAGAATACGATTTTTGGATTACTTTTTACACATAGCATACGACCTCAAATATAGAAGTGTGCCAGAGAATCTTACTAAATCAACAAAAAATAATGAAGAATTGAAAGAACTGAGAGCTGCGGAAAAAAGCAGAATCCAAGAAGAATTTAAAGTTCAGATGGGATTAAACATCGACAAACCACTTCCAAGTTGCGGTAGTACAAATGACGGTAATACGGCGAGAAGGTTTTTTCGTGATTTTGAAATTACTTCAAAAATAACTGGAATCGACAAGGAGTTGCTTCGAAGAGTTAACACTATTTTAATGGCACTGAATAGTAAACATAAAATTAATGGAAATCGATTTGGGGAATATACATCTGAAATTTCTAAATTACTTGTATCTCTGTATCCATGGAGGGAACTAACACCAACAGTACACAAAGTATTGTGTCATGGTCAAATAATAATTGAATCGAATATTCTTCCACTTGGAGAGTTAACAGAAGAAGCCCAGGAAGCGAGGAATCGAGATTTTAAGCATGTTCAACTTTTCAGCTCAAGAAAATGCTCCAGGCAATCACAGAATGAAGATATTTTTAATAGTTTACTTCTATCTTCTGATCCTGTTCTTTCAACTATGCGAAAAAGATGGATTTGTTATGAAACTCTATCATCTCAAAACGAGGAAGATTTAAAGGACTTATATTACCTTCTGGATATGTATACCGATATGACAGATTATTTTATAGAAAATAAGTAGTGTTAAGAATTAACTATATAAGTAGGTTGTAAGAATTAATTGTATTATGTTTAAGATAAACAGTTCAAATAAAAAAAGCTATTATACTAACTGATGATATTGTATTAAATTGTGTTTTATATTTCGGTGGGCGGGAAAGGTGGTTTGTGTGAGGTGATTTAGGTGTTGTTGTGCGTGGCTCTTAATAAATTTTTTTATTGTATATACAATGTTATAGTCCTTAATAAAATAATTAACTAAATAATTTTTAAAAATTGTCCAAATATTTTATTCAACATCAAATGTATGTTCTGTCATACTTAATACTAAAATATGAAAAAGATGAAATTAAAGGACACAGGTTTAAATGAACATATTTTTGAATGTAATTGAGATATTGGCTTGAAATTTTTTGTAAAGGGTCGAGAATTTCCATATCTAACTAAAAAAAGATATTAAGGGATAAATATGGACTAAATTGTTGTAGCTATCTGCGACCCTATTAAAATTTTGATTTAATCTTAGTTTTAGAAATTTAACAAATATGTAATATATGACAGAATCTTTATTTATGAACAAAACTCAATGAAATCTTCAACGCTTGTTAAATTTGTCATTTCAAATAAGAAAATGCAAAAAAAAAATTGAAAAGGTCAAAGGGCATCCCGCAATTCCCAAAAATAGGAATGAAAATCCCAAAAATGGGATTTTTTACATTTTTGCCCATAGAGTCCACATTTCTTTCAGGGCTGGGAAAATACTTTTGGAGTAAATAGAAAACATATTGAGGTTTCCAAAACTGCTTTCAGTTTTCTGATCCCAGCTTTGGGATTTTAGAACATGTCGCCCAAAGTTGAAATTTTGATAAAAAATAGGTCATATTCGGAAGGACGCAGTGGTAACATTTTCAAAAAATAGGACAAGTTTTTTACGCCAAAGCGTTCTGCGTAAAGATTCTTTTTAGAAAACTATAAAATTGTTATATGTTCTTAAAGAAAATTTTATTTTATTAATAAAAGAGTTAAGACACATTTTGGGCAAAAAAAACGGCAAAAATCTAACTTTTTTGGAATTTTTAAATTAAAAAACGTATATTTTTGGATCTGTAAATGATATTTATCTGAAATTTTCTGTATATTATTGGAAATTTTATTGTCTAACTAACAAGAAAAAATTGAGTCCATTTGGTCCAAAATTACGCCCGGTATTCAAAAAAAGGCGGACCAAGGTATGGTAAATTTTGTATCACTAAATTTTTAAATGCCTATAACTCGGATATTATAAGAGATAAGTAGTATGTCCAAGCATGTTTTTTCAAGATCTCGTCGAGCGCTTTCAGAAAATATAAAAATCTTGGGTGAAAAACAAAAAAATGGCACGAGTTTAAAAATTTTACATGTCGTAGGTACCCTAGTTTGAGCCGCCACAGCTCCGTCCCTGGGGCATCTGCGGGGTTCATCTTCAAAACTTAAACTCGAATACTCCTTGGCTACGCTCATGCCGAATTTTATCCCGATCGGATCAGCCGTTTAGAAATGCCAGATTTATTTCCAAAAAATTTCCATTCTGCCCCACTGTGTATTTTAGTATTAAGTATGACAGAACATACATTTGGTGTTGAATAAAATATTTGGACAATTTTTAAAAATTATTTAGTTAATTATTTTATTAAAGACATTAACATTGTATATACAATAAAAAAATTATAATTTTATTATGAGCCACGCACAACAACACCTAAATCACCCCACACAAACCACCTTTCCGGCCTACCGAAATATAAAACACAATTTAATACAATATCATCAGTTAGTATAACAGCTTTTTTTATTTGAACTGTTTATCTTAAACATTATACAATTAATTCTTACAACCTACTTATATAGTTAATTCCTAACACTACTTATTTTCTATAAAATAATCTGTCATATCGGTATACATATCCAGAAGGTAATATAAGTCCTTTAAATCTTCCTCGTTTTGAGATGATAGAGTTTCATAACAAATCCATCTTTTTCGCATAGTTGAAAGAACAGGATCAGAAGATAGAAGAAGTAAACTATTAAAAATATCTTCATTCTGTGATTGCCTGGAGCATTTTCTTGAGCTGAATAATTGAACATGCTTAAAATCTCGATTCCTCGCTTCCTGGGCTTCTTCTGTTAACTCTCCAAGTGGAAGAATATTCGATTCAATTATTATTTGACCATGACACAATACTTTGTGTACTGTTGGTGTTAGTTCCCTCCATGGATACAGAGATACAAGTAATTTAGAAATTTCAGATGTATATTCCCCAAATCGATTTCCATTAATTTTATATTTACTATTCAGTGCATTAAAATAGTGTTGACTCTTCGAAGCAACTCCTTGTCGATTCCACTTATTTTTGAAGTAATTTCAAAATCACGAAAAAACCTTCTCGCCGTATTACCGTCATTTGTACTACCGCAACTTGGAAGTGGTTTGTCGATGTTTAATCCCATCTGAACTTTAAATTCTTCTTGCATTCTGCTTTTTTCCGCAGCTCTCAGTTCTTTCAATTCTTCATTATTTTTTGTTGATTTAGTAAGATTCTCTGGCACACTTCTATATTTGAGGTCGTATGCTATGTGTAAAAAGTAATCCAAAAATCGTATTCTGACATGAAGTGGTGAAATTCCGAAAGACAGGACTTCTTCATTAATACTTCTGCTTTTGTTTATATTTGAGAATTGCGACTTTTTCTCATTACATATTGAGCATCTCCAGAAGGAAGAAGTTTCTGTTATGGCATTGCTGACCTTTCCATCAATCATTGTTAAGCTTAGCTGATATGATACGTTAATAGAGAATTCCTTTATTTTTATGCAAATGGGCTCCAGTGCATTTATTTCATCTTTTAAATATTCCACTAAATTTTTTGTTGTTTTCTTTGACTCCTTTATATATTCAAATCCAATGGGTCTACAAAAATTTTTTGAACCCGGAGTTGTATTGATCCATATATCTTCAAATGAATTTCCGACGCTTGACGATGATGGATTAAGGGAATATGAACGAATTCGTAATGGCACTAATGATGACATAAATACACTTTTGTAGTCTGCTAATGTCCGACTTCCACAAGCTTGTTTGTATTCTGCAAGTGCTGATAAACCGTCACATCCCCACTTACACATTAAGACAACATCACAGTTATGAATTTTCCTTAGTTGGTCTTCTGAAAAGTCTGACACAATTCTTGATGCTGTGTTTTCGAGCAAAGATGATATATCAATACAAGCTTCCACATCATTAACAGCAATAGGTGATGGTAGGATAGTTTGTTTTTTTTTCCTGGATCGCCTTGTATGATGGTAATATATTGTGTCCTTTTTCATGCAGAGCTTTCCTTAATATTTGGTACTTATTTCGACTGAGACCCAGTTCCAACATAAGCGCTATTGCTTCCTCTTCAGTAAAATTTGATTGTGATGTTGGAGTCGGTATACTTTCCACAATTCGCTTAAGTCGTTTTGGTGATGCATTAGGAAGAATAGTTGCAATATGTACGGCATCCATAGGTTGGTTTTCCTTTTTCAGCATTTCGTTAAATGTATCAGCAATTTCCTCATTTGAGATTGAAAAAAGTTTTTGTGTGACCCTCTTTTTTTTTGACCTTGAACATAAATCTTCGTATGACTTGCAAGGCGCTCCTGTTGATGTGTTGTAATTTGAGATTTCCGTAGTAGTTTCCATCCAACTACAAAATTTTAATCGAAATTTCTTTTGATTTCCATCCACAGACTTACTTTTTACATCAAAAGGTTTTCAATTTTTGATATGCCTGTTTTGTCTACTTTTCTACTATATGTAGTTTTTATATAATTTGAAATGTCTTCAATTCTTTCTGGCCCTTTTGAAGATACACTCCATAAAACGGAACACAACTCTTCGTACTTTAATGTAATCTTCATCGTAGATTTATTAAATATGGTACTTAAAATCTGAGAAGTTTACTTATATACCAATTCTTGTCATTTCCGATACAGGTATTCCAAAGTAAAAAATTACGAATTGTCTACCTATTAACATTTAGGACTATATTACTATAACCTGTAATTCAGTCATTGATATTTCTTATTAGTGAATGAATCGAAATTATCATTACCTGTATATTTTTACCTACATGATCATAAACGAAACAGAACGAAATGATCTGTCGAGAAAATTTAGGTAAAAAATAGTTATAAATTTCTGAATATTTAAGCATAATAGGACCTTTCAATTATAAGGATAAGCAAACAAATAGAAAATAGGTAAATATAAGATTTAAATATGTTCTGTCATATTTAATACTAAAATATGAAAAATATGAAATTAAAGGATACAGGTTTAAATGAACATATTTTTGAATGTAATTGAGATATTGGCTCGAAAATTTTTGTAAAGAATCGAGAATTTCCATATCTAACTAAAAAAAGATATTAAGGGATAAATATGGACTGAATTGTTGTAGCTATCTGCGACCCTATTAAAATTTTGATATAAATCATAGTTTTAGAAATTAAACAAATATGTAATATATGACAAAATCTTTATTTATGAACAAAACTCAATGAACTTGTTAAATTTGTCATTTCAAATAAGAAAATGCAAAAAAAAAAAATTGAAAAGGTCTAAGGGCATCCCGCAATTCCCAAAAATAGGAATGAAAATCCCAAAAATAGGATTTTTTACTTTTTTGCCCATAGGGTCCACATTTCTTTCAGGGCTGGGAAAATACTTTCGGAATAAATAGAAAACATATTGAGGTTTCCAAAACTGCTTTCAGTTTTCTGATCTCAGCTTTGGGATTTTAGAACATGTCGCCCAAAGTTGAAGTTTTGATAAAAAATAGGTCATATTCGGAAGGACGCAGTGGCAACATTTTCAAAAAATAGGACAAGTTTTTTACGCCAAAGCGTTCTCCGTAAAGATATCTTTTAGAAAACTATAAAATTGTTATATGTTCTTAAAGAAAATTTTATTTTATTAATAAAAGAGTTAAGACACATTTTTGGCAAAAAACGGCAAAAATCTAAAATTTTTTGAATTTTTAAATTAAAAAACGTATATTTTTGGATCTGTAAATGATATTGATATTGTATATTATTGGAAATTTTGTTGTCTAACTAACAAGAAAAAATTGAGTCCCTTTGGTCCAAAATTACGCCCGGTATTCAAAGAAAGGCGGGCCAAGGTATGGTAAATTTTGTATCACTAAATTTTTAAATGCCTATAACTCGGATATTATATGCCAGATTTATTTCCAAGAAATTTCGATTCTGCCCCACTGTGCAGTCTGTAACTCATACTCTTGAATTTCTTCTGTAACTCATACTCTTGAATTTCTTCCGTCGGAGAATCACGAAACAAAATTCGTTGGGATGGAGTATGAAAACTATCAAACCTAATCTGCCTATACATTTGTGTTATATCACAATTAAACACCAAACCAAAAA
Source organism: Lucilia sericata (assembly GCF_015586225.1). Classification (NCBI taxonomy): domain Eukaryota; kingdom Metazoa; phylum Arthropoda; class Insecta; order Diptera; family Calliphoridae; genus Lucilia; species Lucilia sericata. The sequence goes on along the minus strand of NW_023994312.1, from coordinate 106,030 downwards.
AAGCGCCAACGTAAAATCAGGAGAACGAGATCTGCCTGTAATGTGGGTCCCAAATAAACAATCGTTAAGACTGTTGCCGTTAGACGTTTTATTCGACGCATTGAAAACCACACGTACTTTTGTGGTCTTTCTGTTCAATTTTATAACTGGATGATGAGGCAAGAAGAAGAAGGAGAGTCTTTAACTGGACGCATATGATCTAAAGTTAAATATTCCCTAACGACGTCATCATACATATTGTTGAGAGGATTCTGTCCGTATAAATTGCGGCATAACATTATGTTTAGACTGACCTAAAGTTAACGACTCAGGAAATTCAGGTAAATTAAATGGTAATGTTATCACATATCTACCATTAGAATCCCTACGAGTAGTTTTCTTATAATTGTCCTCACACATACGCTGACATAAGTTTCCGTTTAGGAGGTTCCTCTATTTCCCAAAATCTAAGTAAGGTACTATTTATATTATCTTCTTCAGAAAATTCAACTCTAGTGCTGTATACCTGAATTGAAGACTGAGGAACTGGACCAGTAATAATCTAGCCGAAAATAGTTTTCTGAGCCACTAATGTCCCTAAAACCTTTCTAACTGAACCCATTATAATTCGTGGATATAAATCTGCCCCTAAGAGTAGATCTACTGGTTTAGAATCAAATAAGTTAGTATCTGCCAAACGTATATTTGTCAAATCATTTCGATACTCATTCGATATAACAAATGAGGGTAAATCACCAGAGATCGTTGGCAAAACGAGAGCTACTGTACTCAAAACAATTGAAGAGTCCAAGGGCGTGCCAATATAAATGGAACACGATTTCCTTGATATTACAGTATTCGCCTGGTTGATACCAGATGTTTGAGCATTCGTTGATTGCGTCAAAATTTTTAAACGATTCTGTACTCTTTCGGAAATAAACGATGATTCCGAAGCAGGGTCAATGAGAGCACGAGCTGGGTACGTCATACCCTGGTGATGAATATTCACCATCGCTGTTCCTAACAATACGGTTTGGTTTTGCGAAATATAAAAAGCCTGTCTATTAATAGGAGCTGAAGTGCTAGAGCTGTTAGATATTGCTACTTGAGAAGAATCTGTGGGTATAGATAGAGCATCTTGTGATATAGCACTTGTGCTCGGACCCGAATTAGAAGTTCTAGAACTTCCATTTGAATCTTCTGAAGTAGGCACATTTCTATGTAACATAGTATTGTGCTTCTTTTTACAAATAGAACAACAATGCAGAATCTTACAATCTTTCACTTCATGATTTCGTGACAAACAATTAATGCAATAGTGATGATAGTCGAGAATCTGTCCATTACCGAAAGTTTTTTATTGGGTAGTCGTGTACACAAAGGAAAACAATTATCGGATCCCAATTTTCTGTCGAAACATTATATATTGATAAGACCGAAAGACAACTGTTTATACCTCTTTGTATGGTCCTGAGACCTTCAGAAGTTTCCTTTTCAATAATAGGAAGATTAAAAAGAGATTTAAGTTGGTTGTTAACCAACAAACGTGGATTTTTGTCAGCAGCCCTAAGGCTATTCCACGCCATATCAAATCCTAAATGCGAAATAGGATATTTAGCTACTATTTCCTTTGCATCACCCATAGTCTTACGTATAAGATGACACATCCTTTCTATGTTGGTGAGACGAGTATTATTTACGTATAAAACAGTAAATAGATCCCTAAAAGCGGGCCAAGAGAGAAAATCTCCGTCAAAGGTCTCAACATCACAGGGCGGCACTACCAAACTATGGTGAGTTTCTGTATTGTTCTGGCTAACTACTGGAGAATCACTAGTCTTTTGAGCTTGGGCATACATGTGCAATCGTTCTTTAATGTTCAATAAACAGTAAACGAATGCATTATAAGTCGCCTGATACTTTGATGAAACGACATCTATATCATCAGGCTCCGTTGTGTCCGAAGTAGCTAAATAATCTAAGTATGTCTGGAAGGTTGACTTAACCTCGTTCATTAAAACCTTCAATTCATCGGAATGAACCTCTAAGCTAAAAACAGTCAGTCCTTCTTCCCTAAGACTGTTCATATTAGCCTCAAAGCTTATAAGAGCATCAGAAGCTCTAATCAAAAGAGCAGGAGCAGGCACAGACATATTATTTCAATTTAAAATGCGATTAAAGAAAAAAAAATTAATAATTTTATTCAATTTAATTTTATCTTTATTTAAAAGACGAATTTATGACGATTTATTATTGTGTAAAGTAATCAAATCGCGCAATGGAACACAAATAATTTAATAAAAATTGCAAATTATACAATCTTTATTAAAAGCTGTGAAAAAATACTTAAATAATAACCAACTTTAATATTAGTCAAACTGACCGACCGTAGGGTGTCAATTCAAAACAGAAGAAGAAGCAGATTATTGTATATAAAGATTATGTACAAGGTACATAAACACAATATTCTTTATTTACTTCACTTCACTTCACTTCTTTATTTTATTTGTTACTAGCATTACCCAGTGTGCTTTGCTACCCTAAAAGCAGTATAAATAAAAAACCCACTTAACGATTTTGAAGATTCTAACTGCAATAGTTCTCTAGATTTACAATATGTTACATATTAGAGATGCCAAGCAAATTACTGAAAGTTTGCCAATTTCTATCTATCTATGAAAAATTTGAATAATATAATAGTTTACAAGATATACGAAATTTTGTATTTAATTCATTTATGTAGTGCCAAGCCCCCCAATTGAAAGCTCGACCGTTATTCTCTAAATGTTCACATGAATGTCAGAGTTTTTTATGTAAAATTTTAAGATTTAAGCTCTAGTAGTTTCCAGATATACAATTATTCTATTTCGTTCATGTGGGGGCTTCAAGCTCCCCAGATGAAAGTCCGATCTTTTTCCTCCAAAATATTCAAATGATTATTGAAGCAATTTCTGAAAAATTTGAAGAATCTAGATGTATTAGTTTCCCAGATAAACGAAATTTTATATTTAAGTCATATGGGAGTTGTCAAGTTCCCCAGATAAATGAATTTTTGTATTTAATTAATATGGGAAGTGCCAAGTCCCCCATTTAAAGTCCGCCAATTATTCCCTAAATGTTCACATTAATGTCAAAGTACTTCATGTAATATTTAAAGATTCTACATCTAATAGTTTCTCAGATATAAGAATTTTTCTATTAAATTCATGTGGGGGTTTCAAGCCCTCAAGATAACAGCCCGCCCTTTTTTCTCCAAAATGTTTAGAAGAATATTAAAGTAATTTGTGCAAAATTTGAAGAATCTAGTTCTATTAGTTTCCCAGATAAACAAAATTTTGTATTTAAATAATATGGAAGGTAACAAGTCCCCCATTGAAAGTCCGCCCGTTATACTCTAATTGTTCAGATGAATGTCAAAGTTCTTCAAGTAAAATTTGAAGATTCTAGCTCTAATAGTTTCTCAGATATACGAATTTTTCTATTTAATTCATATGGGGGCTCCAAGCCCCCCCAGATGGAAGTCCGATCTTTTTCATCCAAAATGTTCAGACGAATATTTAAATTCTTAGTGCAAAAGTTGAAGAATTTAGTTTTATTAGTTTCCCAGATAAACGAATTTTTGCATTTAATTAATATGGGAGGTGCCGCTCCCCTCACGGGTAGTCCGCCAATTTATTTCCCAAAATGTTAACATGGATGTTAAAGTTATTTGTGCAAAATTTTAAGAATTTAGTTCTATTAGTTTCCCAGATAAACGAATTTTTGTTTTTAATTTATATGGGAGGTGCCACGCCCCCTAATGCTAGTCCGCCTACTTTTTGTCCTAAATAATCATATTGACACTAAAGTGGCTCCGACAAAATTTGAGGACTCTAATCTCGCCCACTTGAAATTTCAAAATAAAAAGTAGCCTATTACCTATTCCAGACATATAGGAATACGCTGTGAAAATTTCAAGAAGATCGGTTCAGCAGTTTTGTAGTCTATAACGTTCAAACATACAAACAAACACACATTCAGTTTTATATATATAGATGAAAAATTGTTTAGTATAGGATAAATGTTATAAAGTATTAGGAATATATAGAACTGTTTAGAATAATGATCTTTACAATTTCGTACTCATTGTATATTAAGTAAGTTATGTTTGTTTGATTTAAACAATTACAATGAGCAAGAAGTTTTAAAGTTTAGGTTTAAAATTTAAGGTTTAGTTTTAATGATTCATAGATTTAATAAGTAGAATATAAATAAAGTTTGTTAGAATTTAATTTTAGTGGAATATTGATAAGTTTAAGCTTGCAAGTGAGGTAAAAAGCTTAACTCCGAATTGGGATAGTTATCCATTTGTTTGTATATTGTTCTTAGCCAAGGTAGTGATAATATCCGGAGATCGGATTTCGGAAAGCAGGTTAATTAGTGGTAGCAGCTTCGGTAAAAACAATAATTCTCCTAAGGGTGTTAAATAAAAGAAATTTGCTACACTCCAATATCATATTGAATGTACGGTCATATCTTACCACCAGTATTATGGAGTAGGATGAATAGAATTCCGAGAATAAGGATGGGTTATAACCCTGAGACCATGCGGTTACTCGGCTTAACACCACTTGACCGTATATTGTATATTGTTTGTATATTGTTCTTAGCCAAGGTAGTGATAATATCCGGAGATCGGATTTCGGAAAGCAGGTTAATTAGTGGTAGCAGCTTCGGTAAAAACAATAATTCTCCTAAGGGTGTTAAATAAAAGAAATTTGCTACACTCCAATATCATATTGAATGTACGGTCATATCTTACCACCAGTATTATGGAGTAGGATGAACAGAATTCCGAGAATAAGGATGGGTTATAACCCTGAGACCATGCGGTTACTCGGCTTAACACCACTTGACCGTATAAAGGCCACCAAATATATGGCACAATCTGATTTTTAATAAATTCACTGCTTTCCTTAAATGTTTTCACAATATATTCACCAAAGTTTCTATAATTTGATTTCTTTTAATTTTATTTCCACTTGATAAATTTCGGTTATGTAATAGATTTTAAATAAAGACGTTTTGAATGATCTTATATTTGCTCTTGTCGAGTCAATATATTTAATAAAAATGTGCGTTTTAGTTTATAAAACTGTTGGTCAAGCCAGAAAATAGAGAAGGTGAGGAATGTAAAGAATGTTCATAAAAAACATAGCCGTTACATTCTTTTTACTATTAATCTTCACTCAATATTATTACGCACTAGCTTTACCCAGTGTGCTTTGCTACCGTAAAAGCAGTATAAATAAAAAACCCACTTAACGATTTTGAAGATTCTAACTGCAATAGTTCCCTAGATTTACAATATGTTACATATTAGAGATGCCAAGCAAATTACTGAAAATTCGCCAATTTCTATCTATCTATGAAAAATTTGAATAATATAATAGTTTCCAAGAAATTATGTATTTAATTCATTTATGTAGTGCCAAGCACCCAATTGAAAGCTCGCCCGTTATTCTCTAAATGTTCACATGAATGTCAGAGTTTTTTATGTAAAATTTTAAGATTCTAGCTCTAGTAGTTTCCAGATATACGATTTTTCTATTTCATTCATGTGGGGGCTTCAAGCTCCCCAGATTAAAGTCCGATCTTTTTCCTCCAAAATATTCAGATGATTATTGAAGTAATTTCTGCAAAATTTGAAGAATCTAGTTGTATTAGTCTCCCAGATAAACGAAATTTTATATTTAAGTCATATGGGAGTTGTCAAGTTCCCCATTGAAAGTCCGCCCGTTATACTCTAATTGTTCAGATGAATGTCAAAGTTTTTCAAGTAAAATTTGAAGATTCTAGCTCTAATAGTTTCTAAGATATACGATTTTTTCTAATTAATTCATATGGGGGCTCCACGCCCCGTCCGCTCGTTTTCCCCAAAATGTTCACTTGAATATTTAAGTAATTTATGCAAAATTTGAAGAATCTAGTTCTATTAGTTTCCCAGATAAATGAATTTTTGTATTTAATTAATATGGGAAGTGCCAAGTCCCCCATTTAAAGTCCGCCAATTATTCCCTAAATGTTCACATTAATGTCAAAGTACTTCATGTAATATTTAAAGATTCTACATAGTTTCTCAGATATAAGAATTTTTCTATTAAATTCATGTGGGGGTTTCAAGCCCCCAAGATAAAAGCCCGCCTTATTTCTACAAATATTTGATCAATTAAAAAAGTTTTAATATAAAAGTAGCTGGTGGAGGGTATTTAAGATTCGGCTCAGCCGAAATAGCACTCTAACTTGTTAGTTCTGGCTTTTTCATTATGTCTCATTCCTTAAGAATTGAGACATAGCTACGTGTCGTAAGTTTCGTAACTCTACCGTAGGCTATATATATGTGGAAGAAGTGGGTACATCTTCAATTTCCCAGAATTTGGTCAAAACTTTATCAAGCGTGACTGAACTGAAGTATGAAACTAAGGGTTGAGTATTGTTTGTGTTCTGAATGGGCCCGGTTAAAATCCAGCCAAACTCAGTTTCCAGAGCTATTAGGGTATTAAGATGATCTTCTCGTACTCCAGATTTCAATATTTGAGGGTAGAAATCGCTGCCAATTATAAAGTCTATAGGTCTGCTTTAATAGAACTTTTATTTAATTGAATATCTTCCAAGTCTTTTATTAGGGTGGGGTTTAAACTTTGGATGGGTAATTTTTTTGGTAGTGTTTTCACTACAATTGCTTGGATATTCAATTTGAAATTATTATGGGTATTAGAGCGTAAAGAAACTTGACACAGTTTAGTTGATTTTGCAGAAACTATCTCATTTAATCCAGAAATTTCTGCAACTATGGGTTTAGTGGGTAAATGTTACTTTCTTCTTACTTTATCTGTTATAAATGAGAAGTCTGAAACTGGGTCAATAAGCGCTCTAGCTGGAAACAATTCACCTTAGACTTCTACATTCAGAACTGCTGTTCCTAATAACTTCGTTCTGTCATCTATGGGAATGGGTTTGCTTGATTGGGTGTGGGTCGAGAAAGACTGAACTGTATTTGACGAGGAAGATGCCTGATTATCACCATTGTGTGGGTTTATCCTAGAAATTGGTGTGTGCAATAGACTATTATGTCGTCCACCGCAATATCTACATGACATGACCGGCGGCTAAACAATTGTAACATATTTCATGTTTCTTTACAAACTCAATTCTCTCGTTTATTCCAAGAGAATCGAATGACGAATATTCCCTCAAAGTATGGTTTTCGTTGCAAAGCTTACAAATAGAACCATCATATTTAATTTGGGTGCTTGGGTTGTTTGTTTGGGTTGAAGGGGGCAATTTTTGTTCGGTTTTACGTTTGTGTTGAGTGGGTGGGTTGCAAGTGGGTTGGTTCTTTGTGGGTTTTGGTTGATTTTTTGGGGTTTTCCCATTTGAATCATTTGTTAGGTTATGAAATGTTTTGCCTTTTCTGTCATACTGTGTTCTAACATCTTGGAATTGTTTGGGTTTGGGGTGGGTAGGGTTGTTACTATGGTCCTGGACATCATTAACCGAATTTAGTACAAGAAGGCATCTCTGCACAATCTGGAAGAGATTTCTAAATTCTCTTCGGGTTTCTCTGGGTAATTTCGATGTGCATAGATATACTAAGATAGGATCCCACTGATCCGTATCTATGTCTAAAGAGTTCAGATTTGCAATACAGCTTTCTTATAGAAGTACTACACACGGTGCTTACTAAGGGTAAATTCAATAGGGTTTTTAATTGCGCGTTAATTTGCATCCTACGATTCTCATACTGAGAAGCAATAAGAAAGCCATCATTTGTTAAGGGTGCATTGTCTATTTCTTTGGCTTCGCCGCTTTTTTTTGGTTTAAGATGGAAACGTTTTTCAACTCCACTCAAACGGGTATTATTGTCATAAATGGCCTTGAAAAGATCCCTAAACGAAGCCCAGCTTTTAAAATCTCCGCTGAACGTTGGTATATCATAAGGGGGTACAGTGAAACCTGCAGAACTGCTGGGTTGTGGGGGTTCGGGTAAAGATGGTCGGGTTTCATTTTCCTTCGTAGTCTTCTCAATCGATTCGTCGATCGAGATCATGCTTGACCTATAAAATCCTTTAGCAGATCTGACTGGCCTAACAACTTCGCTTAAATTTATGGCTTTGGCCTTCTTCGGATCAAGAATATCGACAGATTCTCTAATTTGGGTGAATTTACGGTCAATTTTGGCCCATAATTCAATTCATTCCCGTGTTTGGAATTTAAGAGGTAGAGATTGGAAATTTTCCGGGGTAGCGCGATAATCCTCATCAAACGATTTTAAATCTGTTTGTTTCGGCGACAACAGATTCTAAAGTAGACATATTGGGTAATTTATTTAAAAAATTTACAAAAAAAAAAAATTATAACAGCAAACTTAATTTCCGACAGGGTATTTTATGTGTGTATAGTTACGCTACACAATTCGGGTGGTAATATTAGCTTAATCAAGCAATATATAAAAATATTTCCAAGAAAAGCTTTTAATGGAGTGGGTGGGTGAAGTGGTATATAATTGGAAAATATTTTTATATTTCTTCGAAAATTAGGTTAGGTTGATAGGCGGATGTATAGATCATCAAATACTAAGAAATACACCTACATAGTCCACTATCGGGTCTGTTGTGCGCTCCTTTTCATGAAAAAAAACTGTTCACTGAGTATATTATTTTAAATGTTCTGAAACTCAGTTTTCTGGACGTAATTCCTAAGAATTTTCCAATCAGTGTTAATCAGCAGTGTTATTTCCACAATAACATCACTTCCTAAATTCTTAGATCTAACATCGACGAATGCTTGACAGTGGCAAAGAAAGTGCTCACTGTCTTCTCCACATGCTCTACATCAGACTTGGCGCTAGTGTTGTTCTGACAACGAAGATTTTCGGCAAATTACATGTACACAACACGATCCCAGACGAACTTCTAAACAAGAGCATCAAAAATACAAATATTTTATTTAGTTGCTTGACAGCATTCAACAAAGCAGGTAGATGTCGCTTTGTTTAAGAAATTACAAACACAACTTGAAAGAAGTAAGAAATTATAGTCGGGCGAGGCCGACCATATAATACCCTACACCTTTGACAAAAATATAATGTGATTTATTTGCCATAATAAAGCATTTAAATTGAATTTTAACTTGCCTCAGATATACATACTTAAGCCGTTTATTGTTGAATAAAATTGTGGACATTTAAGTAAAATTTTGATGGAGGCTTTTCATAGGGGCTAGGGTCATATGAGGACCTATTATTATGGAATTCGTGAGGGTCATCAAATCTTGTATAGAACTTGGTTTTTGCAGCTTTTTTTGAGATATGAGTATATTAAACATAATTATGAACTTAAAAGCCCTATTCGGTGGGTTCAGTTGTATGGGGGCTAGGTGAAATAATGGACCGATGTAAACCATTTTCAACTGGCTTCGTTTACGGTACCATAAAAGATCATGTGCCAAATTTCATTATCATTATTTCATTATCTCCAAAATTGCGACCCGTAGTTTGATTACAAAGTTTAAAAGCCCTATTCGGGGGTTCAGTTGTATGGGGGCTAGGTGAAATAATGGACCGATGTTAACCATTTTTAATAGACTTTGCCTACGGTAACATAAAAGATCATGTGCCAAATTTCATTGAATTATCTCCAAAATTTCGACCTGTAGTTTGATTACAAAGTTTAAAAGCCCTATTCGGGGGTTCAGTTGTATGGGGGCTAGGTGAATTAATGGACCGATGTTAACCATTTTCAATACTTCAATACTATAAAAGATCATGTGCCAAATTTCATTGAATTATCTCCAAAATTGCGACTTGTAGTTTGATTACAAGGTTTACAAGCCCTATTAGGAGGTTCAGTTGTATGGGGGCTAGGTGAAATAATGGAACGATCTTAACCATTTTCAATAGGCTTCGTCCCTGGAACAATAGAAGATCATGTACCAAATTTCATTGAATTTTTTACTTTAAGGTAGGTATAGGACCAATATTATTGTGCGTTATAAAAACAAAAACAACTTGCAACAAGTAAGAAATTATAGTCGGGCGAGCCGACCATATGATACCATACACCTGTTACAAAAATAAAATGTGATTTAGTTTTCATAATAAAGCATTGTAGTTGAATTGTACCTTGCCTCAGATAATTAAGCCATTTATTATACCCTACACTACTTTAGTGGGGAGGCTATATTGGGTTTGTGCTGATGTTTGTAACGCACAATAATATTGGTCCTATACCCACCTTAAAGTATACCAATCGGCTCAGAATCATTTTATGAGTCGATTAAGCTATGTCTCTCCGTCCGTATGTCCGTCTGTCCGTCCATGTAAACTTTGTAATCAAACTACAGGTCGCAATGTTGAAGATAATTCAATGAAATTTGGTACATGATCTTCTATTGTCCCAGGGACGAAGCCTATTGAAAATGGTTAAAATCGGTCCATTATTTCACATAGCCCCCATACAACTGAACCCCCCAATAGGGCTTGTAATCAAACTACAGGTCGCAATTTTGGAGATAATTCAATAAAATTTGGCACATGATCTTTTATGGTACCGTAGATGAAGCCTGTTGAAAATGGTTTACATCGGTCCATTATTTCACCTAGCCCCCATACAACTGAACCCGCCGAATAGGGCTTTTAAGTTCATAATTATGTTTAATGCAAAAAAAGCCCCCATCAAAATTTCACTTAAATGTCCACAATTTTATTCAACAATAAACGGCTTAAGTATGTATATCTAAGGCAAGGTACAATTCAACTTAATTGCTTTATTATGGCAACTAAATCACATTATATTTTTGTCAAAGGCGTAGGGTATTATAGTCGGCCTCGCCCGACTATAATTTCTTACTTGTTTTTGAATAAAATTGTGGACATTTAAGTCAAATTTTAATGGGGGCTTTGTATAGGTGCTATGGTCAAATGAGACCCTATAATTATAAAATTCATGAGAGTCATCAAGGCTAATATAGCACTTGGTATTGCAGCTTTTTGTTGAGATACGAGTATATTAAACATAATTATGAATTTAAAAGCCCTATTCGTCAGGTTGGGGGCTAGGTGAAATAATGGACCGATGTTAACCATTTTCAATAGGGTTTATCTCCGGTACTATAGAAGATCATGTGCCAAATTTCATTGAATTATCAGCAAAATTGCGACCTGTAGTTTGATTACAAGATTTACAAGCCCTATTCCAGGGTTCAGTTGTATGGGGGCTAGGTGAAATAATGGACCGATCTTAACCACTTTCAACAGGCTTTGTCTCCGGTACCATAGAAGATCATGTGTCAAATTTCATTGAATTATCATCAAAATTGCTACCTGTAGTTTGATCACAAGGTATAAGCCCTATTCCGGGGTTCAGTTGTATGGGCGCTAGGTGAAATAATGGACCGATCTTAACCATTTTCAATAGGCTTGGTCTCCGGTACCATAGAAGATAATGTGTCAAATTTCATTGAATTATCATCAAAATTGCGACCTGTAGTTTGATCACAAGGTTTACATGGACGGACAGACGGACGGACGGACGGACAGAAGGAAGGTAGGTATAGGACCAATATTATTGTGCGTTACAAACATCAGCACAAACCCAATATACCCTCCCCACTAAAGTGGTGTAGGGTATAATTAAAATTGCATTTCGTGAAAACTATTGATATTTTAATGTGAATAATACAAAAATACTTTTGATCGCACAAAGTTTGATTCACAAAAATCTAGTATTATTTTTTTATAACTTCACTGTGAAGGAAACAATTACTTGACGATTACTTCAGTTTTTTCACAAAGTTTTGGCTCTTGGTATTTTTGGAAATGAAGAGTTTAATTAAAATATATTATGGGGAATTTCAAAAAATCTCTTTGACTTGTTATTGAGATCTTGATCGATGATAGCAATTAGTCATTGAATAAGAAAATCGAACATATTTGTATTAACCTTAATTTTTTAAATTTCGTTCCCGAATCAAAATTCCAATTAAGGAGTAATTTTTTTAATAAACAAATTTTAGCGAAAAACTATATTTTTAAAGACTGTGTAAAAATATAATTTTAGCGTTTTTGGGTGAATGGACGGCGCGTTTTAGTATAAAATAGTTGACAACACTGATGAAAGTAAATAAGTTCATCTTGTTTCATATATTTTTTTGTACATTTTAATTTGAAATGTTGTTTCTATGTGAAGAAATTATCATTCTTATGTACATTGATTACATTTAGTTTCTAAATATTCGCATTTTACAGTAATGCAATTTAATCTTCAAAATTAAAAATAACCAAATATTTTTTTCAGTGCAATTTCATTGAAAAAATGGATGATGCAATCCTTACCTCTGGGAGAGTAATCAGTTAAAGCTTTCTTACAATCCAATACGGTCTTAGATTAAATTCTTTCACCTGATATCGCCCTAATTGCCTTCTGGCTGTCGGTAAATATATTAAGGGCTGTGGGCGCCATATTTATTCTAATCTAATTTACACATTCCGTTATTGCTCGGACTTCTGCCTGAAAGATTGCATCGCCAATTTCTCTCTATAAAGAATTTGAATAATATAAGAGTTTCCAAGATACAAGAAATTTTGTAATTAATTCATATATGTATGTGGTGAAGCCACCCATTCATAGTCCGCCCGTTATTCTCTAAATGTTCCCATGAATCTCAAAGTTCTTCATGTAAAACTTTAAGATTCTATCTCTAATAGTTTCTCAGTGGGGGCTTCAAGCTCCCCAGATGAGTGCTTTTTTCTCCAAAATATTCAGATGAATATTAAAGTAATTTGTGCAAAATTTTAAGAATCAAGTTCTATTAGTTTCCCAAATAAACGAAATTGTATATCTAATTCATATGCACGCAGAGAAAAAACATGGTTGTGGTAACCAACCATGTTGGTTAACATATTATGGTTAAAATTATGATTGTAGTCTAAACATATTATCGTTATTGTAACAATTTTAATATATATTATGATTAAATATCGTGGAAATATTTTATCATAATATTTTTCTATTTATCATAATATTGTTATACTTGATCATATTACGATCAGTGTTGCCAACTTAGTGCTTTTAGCACTATTTGCGGTGTTTTTTGATGTGCCAAACGCGGAAAATTTTTCTCATGGTGCCTTTTTTCTAAAAGGCACTATAGTGGTGCTTTTCTAATTTTATGACAGTGCATTTAGTGCTTTTTATAATATTTTAAATCTTATTTTGTGATTTTCAGGAAATAATTAAGTTAATTTATCTTTAACATTTTCTCTATAAGGTTAAGAAAACTGATAATTTTTCCATCACTTTATGTAAGCATCTTTTTGTTGGATCAGTTTAATAGTCCATACTAAGGCACTAAATTCTACTTAAAAAAGTAAGAAAGTATAGTCGGGCGTGGCCGACCATATGATACCCTACACCAGTTATGAATATTAAATGTGATTTATTTTTTATAATAAAGCATTTATCTTCAATATTCCCTTGTTCCGATACATTTAAGCAATTTATGGATGAAAAACTAATTTTCTGAAAGAGGCTTTATATGGGGGCTAGGGGCAAATATGGACCAAGTCATATTTGCCCCTGAATGATGGGGCCCGATCTTTATGAAATTTGGCAGGGTCATCAAGACTTCTATAAAACTTAGTTGTGCCGTATTTTATCGATATATCTGTATATTTAATATAATTATGAGCTCAGAAGCCATTTTCGGGGGTTTCTGTTCTATGGGGGCTAGGTGAAATAATGGACCGATTTTAACCATTTTCAACAGGCTTTGTCCTTGGGTTAAATAAAACGTGCGTGCCAAATTTCATCCAATTATCATGAAAATTGCGACCTGTACCTTGCGCACAAGGTTTACATGGACAGCCAGCCAGACGGACGGACGGACGAACGGACATAGCTTAATCGACTCAGAAAACGATTCTAAGCCAATTGGTATACTTTAAGGTACAGACCGCAATTTTCAAGATAATTTGATGAAATTTTGATGAAACAGGGACGGAGCCTATTGAAAATGGTTGAAATCGGTCCATTATTTCACCTAGCCCCCATACAACCGTACCTCCCGATTTGGGCTTTTTGTGCCATTATTACGTCAAATATACTTTTATCTCTCTAAAAATTGGCACAAGTATGTTTTATATAAGTATAAATGACACTGCCGATTTTCGTAATGATCTGACCTTATTTGAACCTAGCCCCCTTCAAAAAATGTCTTAAACGTCTAAAATTGACTGTAACCATTTGTATCGCAATGAAACTCAACATAACTAACTGTTATTTAAAAATATATCCTTTTCCCAAATTGAATGAGTATCGGCCCATGTTTGACCTATGCTCCTATATAATTATATATTTATATTAAGAAAATTAGTTTTTTATCAATAAATTGCTTAAATACCTTGGAGTTAAGGTAAAATTCAACATAAAAGTTTCTTTATGAAAAATAATTTTTTTTAAAATATACTCATGGTGTAGAGTATTATATGGTTATATGTTAGTGAAAGAATAAGTGAAAGCATCACCACTGACTGCCACGAAATATCACTTAGATAAGCAAGTACATAATGTGAATTTTTACCGCTGGGAAGCTATGTATGTATATCACTCACTCAGATCAGTGAAATTAAAAATTTTTCAAGAACTTGAAAAATATTAATATGTATTTGCTTGTATTTTTAAACATCAGGCCAGATTTTTTTTTATGAACAGTAAATTTTGACCGGTGTGAAGTGGTTTTGTTTAAAGATATATAGATTTTGCAAAAAAAAATATTTCTTAAGTTTTGTACAATTTTTTAATTTGGGTGTAGATGAATCGGTAGGACAGTGATAGGCTATACCAGTTTGAATGTTTAATGACATTTTACTATTTTTAAAATAACTTTTAACCAAATTAAGGGATTTTTAATTTAAATAACATAGAACGCAAAATCAAAGGAAGGGCATATAAATGTGCATGTTGCAAGCAGTATGCAAGTGCCGTTTATTTGGATATTTTGAAGTTTTTTCTTTTCAGTTCTTTTATGTTTGATATAATAAGGAAGAAAATTGACAGCAATCCCTACTGATTCTACCTTTTAATGGTAGTATCATGAGGGATTTGAAAAATGAAACCAGATTCAGACAGTGTAGGTTAATATGTTTCTCATCTAAATTGAAATTTAATTTTTATTTATCTAATATTCGTCAAAACATTATTTTTTACGTTTATATCTAAAAATTTACCTAACCGAAAATAATCGACATAGTATAAATTTGATAAATCTATATGAAAGACTTTAGTATGAAGCATGTTTTGTAGCCCTTAGTTCAAAAAAAAGAAGTTTGGAGTATGCCAGTCTTGTAGTAAATGAGCAATGTGAAACTACATTTTCACTTTCAGCTTTTTTACCCCTTTTCAGTTCGAAAATAACGCTTTTTTTACGCCTTTTTAATTTTTTCGCGCGCGTTTTGCTTGTCCATTATTGTCAACACTGATTACGATCAAATGTGATCAAAATTTCGTTTGAAAATATGTATGGAAATCAAAAAAAAAATTACTGAACTAGTAAAATTATAGGCCCATAATCATAGTCAAACACTAAAGTCGGTTCTTTTTAAAAACAACTTTAATATTTAAACCTGTTACTAACTGTTTCTTAACTATAGTGGAAATTAATAGTAGTTTTAAGTTGAGCCAGCTTTAAGTGGGTGCTTAGTAAAATGTTTGAAATTTTGCATCCAAACTGGTATAAAGTGGCATCTCTGCACAGCTGATGCAATAAAAGAACCAAGAAATAAACAAAATATAAATTGTTATTTTAACATTTTAAAGAAATGGGCAAAACCGTCCCTTATACAACTCAGATTTTCATTCTTCACACAAATTTTCGATAAAATCAAAATAATTTTTATTGTACTCGTTATGCGAATATAAAAAAATTATTTTTAAGTGCACGACACAATTTTACACTTTTATTTAACGACCGCTTTGGTCAACCTCCCAAGTAAGACTAACTCTAACAATATTTTTTAAATTCTTAAATCTAAAATATTTCTGCTGATACAACTTATTCCATTCCCACGTTGTGAAATCTTCCAGACGAAATATGATCCTGCATACTAGCTTGCGCGTGTGCATCGTCAGCACAACCTTGTGTAGATTTTTCCCGCTCATGTATACTCGATCGTGTTAACTCCTCCCTTGCCAAAAATCTGCGTCCCGCAGATTGGGGTTTGCATGCCACGTTGCTCGTGCTCTGCAGCGGAGGGATGCGCACTTGAGAGTATAAAGCTTTCCAGCATAGGTAGCCTAGGAATGATAGGAGCAAAAAAATAGCGCAATCCGTTACTATAGAGTAGTGGTATTTTATGTCTAGATTTTCTAAATTTTTTATGTTTTGTTTTTATTGTGAAGATGATCTATGTCAAGCTGCCGCCTTTCTTCTAGGATCGTTGTGACGATCTGGGGTAGGATTTGTATAGATGTCTCGCTTCGGCTGGTGTACGTAACGTTTTTTATTTTCACTTCTTCGCACTGCGTAGGTTCCCGAAAGGAATTTAGTAACGTTACCACTCTGGAGATTACCTCTAAAATTGGTAATGAATATGGTGTCTTCCATAACAAGTTCGACAACCTCTTCTTCACAGGATCTGTAGGAACATTTTGCTTCACCTCCTTAATGATAATTGGAACACAATCATCTTCAGGGAGTTTTCTCAAGCTCGTTTCCTCACACACGGTATTGTTGTTGATTCGCATGCATGGTTTGGTGATGCCATATGTCTCTTTCTCATTAACCAGCAACGTGTTAAACGGCAAGTTTATAACCTTTCCTTCCTGAATGGATGGTTTAACAATAAGGTAGTTATACTCAACTTCTCTTACCTTGGGCAGTGAAAGGATATAGAGGATCATTGAACCGTTTGTGCATACCCTTGGATCGGCGTACTCGATGGCCTCCAATTCATTAGAATAAGGGAGTGTTACAATTTCGTCAATTATGCGGAGAATTTCTTCTCTGTCGAGTACATTAGAGTTGACTATGCCACCTTTGGCCATTTGCGCGGCTCTCATAACCTCGTTTACTTCTTCTTTGATGATCATTATTTGGCTAGGATTTGATTAATGAATTTTTCGACGTTCGTTGCATTGACCTCGTTGTGAAATCGCGCCACCATTGCATTAACCTTAGATATTGCTTCCTGTGACGCTTTAAAGAGTCGATCGTTGATCACGTATTGGTGATTATTATTTTCAATGATGCTTTGTTCAGACCTCAACATTTTATCCCAATCTGCTGCATCCGGATTGCCAACCAACCACTTCCAAACTGAACCGATCCAATTGATAGAGCGTTTCTGCTTCTTGTATTTACCCCTAAGCGTATCTAATTAGGAAAAAATTGTATTAACATGGAAATCAATTACCATCCGTTCTTTCTCATCCACAGCAATTTTTCCAGCATTGCCACGGTTTATGCTAATAGGCGCTCGTATTCTTCTAAGTTGATAACATGATCCAGGTTAAACCTTCCATCAACCAGCCAACCTTTGCCGTATTTGAATGTAACCAACTGCGAGTGGTATTCGAAGATTTGTAGACTGTTCACAGCCGTGAACCACGTGAGACTGGAATGATAAATGTCGTTTTGTCTAGCTCTACGATTAGTTTTTAGAGTGTTAGTATGATTGTATTGTTAGAGTGTTAGTACGATTAGTACAATTAAATTTCTACTTCACATTTTAACTTATATAATATTTTAACGTTAATAGATTCTTATTCTATGTTAGTTTTCCCTTTATCTTAATTAATTTCATCTTTCATTTCCGTTTCCATCTCATAAATTTTATTATATTCATCTTTAAGGCTGTAGGCAACATTTTCGTTAGTAGATTCTTATTCTAAGTTAGTTTTCTCTTTATCTTAAATAATTTTATCTTTCATTTCCATTTTCATTTCATAAATTTTATCGTATTCATCTCTAAGGCTGAAGGCTACATTCCCCCTTTTTTTCCTTTTTGAACTTTTTTAATCTGCCATATGCAAGAAGTGCAAATGATAATCTCTTAAGCCATGGACTTCTTTTGCATTATGCAATTGGCATTGATCACCCTTGCTCTAAAATAAATTTTCCTCATTGCAATGATCTTCATTCAAGTTAATTTAATTACTTTCAATATACTTTCGCTTAAGCTTCCATAAAAAAAATATCTTATCTCATATTTATCTTTTGCCCCAATTGAAGGCTTCAATACAGTTCAAGGTTTTCCCAGTAGTACAATTTCCTTATTCTCATGGCACCCATGAGGAATTGAACCCCTCCGCAAATATGCAGTTTCCAGTATAGGTTTTGGGACCATTTACTTATATTTTTTTGTGTGCATTCGAGTTAATTTAATTACCTTTAATATACTTTCGCTTAAGCTTCCATAAAAAAAATATCTTATCTCATATTCATCTTTTGCCCCAATTGAAGGCTTCAATTCAGTTCAAGGTTTTCCCAGTAGTACGATTTCCTTATTCTCATGGCACCCATGGGGAATTGAACCCCTCCGCAAATATGCAGTTTCCACTATAGTTTTTGGGACCATTTACTTATATTTTTTGTGTAGACCGTAGATTCCGAGTTATCCCTTTTAGTATCAAGCGTTGATGGTTTAATGTCAAGAAACTTACTCGTGGTATGGAGATCTACCACGACTACATCACTATCACAAATCGTTGTCCCAAAAAAAATTAAATCGCATTAGGTTCAAAAAATGGGTACTGCACCCAATTTCCCATTTCCTCCACTTCTCCCTAAAAAGGTAGAAGTTTTATCTCCATTTCACTCCTTTCATCATTCAAATGTCCATGGGGATTTGAACCCCTGCGTAAATACGAATTCCACTAAAATTTAAGGACCCCATAGGTATCCTTTAAGATTTAATGTGGGTCTTGTGAACCCTTTTTCCAGTGCTCGTTTGCACTGTGACCCGATTGTTCCTATCAACAACCGCTTTCTCATAAAGCGGTCGATGCTTTGCCCTGATCTGCTTATTCCTAACATGAACGATATCACCCGCCTTATAATCCTTCGATATGACACGACGACGAGAATTATGTCTCTCCAAGGTTGCCTCTTGCTTTTCCTTTATCGATTTTTTCACCTCCCTGTTCAACTTTCGCCTAAAGTTCTGCAACATTTGGTAATTAATTCTCTCAGCTCTATTAAAAAAATATCAACCGGTTTCCTATTCGTTACAGAGTGAATGGTGTTATTGTATCGATCGGTAGCGAGCATTATAAGTTCCCTAATGCCTAAATCCTTATGTTCGACCTTTAAACATCGACAAATTTCCAATAAGGTCGAATGGAATCATTCCACTTGTCCGTTCACCTCACTACAACCTACTGGAGTCAAATATACCTTGACACCAAATTGTCTGATGAATTGGAGGATTCATCAGCCCAATAGTGATGGGCTGATGAATCCTCGCTCATTGTCAGTCACTAAAATACGTGGTGTCGAGAAGTAATTAAGAATTTCTATAATTCTCTCCCTCATTTGCAAGGCTGAACGATTCCTAAGAGGAAGAAGTTTCCCAAACTTTGAAAATTTATCCAAGACACTAATAAAATACTCATTTTGGAGTATTTCACAGGGATAAGAAGGAATCGGAGTTGCCTGAAGCTTAGGTATCGGCGGATTCCGATCATATTTGTTAGCCTTGCATATTTCACAATTCCTCGTATATCTTCCTACAAGACTGTTCATCCTAGGAAAATAGTATTTTTCCAAGAGCTGTAGTTTATTATCGTCTTCATTCCTATGTGCTCCTCTTCTATCAAGGAACAGACCCTATCTGGACAAGTTACATCCTCTACAAGTCTCTGAGTGATCCGTAGCTTATAATGTGAAAAGTGTTCCAAATAAACCTCCTGTAATAACTACAAATACTGTTCAGGAATTTTAATCCCATTTAAGACATCAGGTCTAAGTTTTTCCCTCAGGATTCGTGTAAGATTTTCCTTGCTAATTTCCTCCAAAGATATGATGTGTCGGTTGTAGCCAGGATGAGGATTAATATGTGCAATAATATCTGATTGGAATTGTCGTATTATAATCTGATTACGAAAAACATTAATGGGAACTTCGACATGTGGAATCAAATCTGTGCCATCCTGTTCGGCACTGTGTACGGTTCCCTCGCTAGCTGTTATAGTAGCGGTATCTGAGTCCTCACTTCCTACCCTACCTTCACTTGCAGTGTCAGTGGAGGACTCATCCGCAATATGGACACATAAATCTGTAGATGCAGTTCTCGAAGTCTGCTCAGCTTTCACTGAGTCGGCTGAGTCTGCTTTTAAGCGAGATAAGGCGTCGGCTACTACATTGGATTTCCCTGGTTTATATATAAGTTCGAAGTTATATTCCTCTATCCTAGCCTTCCACCTTTTCAATTTCGCATTATAATTCCTGTTGCTCATGGCAAACGTCAGAGGTTGGTGATCGGTAAAAATGCGTATTTTCTTAGCTCCATACAGATAGGAGCGAAGATTGTCCAATGCCCAAACTATGGCGAGCATCTCTTTCTCGTTCGTGGCATATGCCTCCTCTGTCCTGTTCAAAGAGTGAGAAATAAGGGTTATTGTTTTGTCCTTTCCCATTTCCTCTTGAGACAGTACTGCACCTAAAGCACTGTTAGAAGCGTCCATCGTAAGATTAAATGGTTTGTCAAAGTCCGGGAAGGCTAATACTTCCGATGACGTGAGCAACTCCTTAAGGTCGTTAAATGTTTGTAGCTCTTCCTCCCCGAGAATAATTCTAACCTTCTTCGATTGATTAGCCTTGACTTGTGCCATCTCACCACGAGTGAGAGTGGTTAAGGGTTTAGCTACTTTGGCAAAGTCCTTAATGAACCTCCTATAATAGGATGTTAATCCCAGAAAACTTTTGAGCTCTTTCAGGGTCTGGGGTGGCACAATGTCAAGGATTGCCCTCACCTTCTTCCTATCAGGCAGTATACCATCCTTAGTAACCAGATAACCAAGGAATTCGACCTCGGTTTTTACAAAAGTAGTTTTCTCCGAATTAAGGTGAGCGTCTCTTAGACTCTGAAATACTTTCCTAAGGTTCCCTAAGTGTTCCTCAATATTACCCCCGTATACTATTATGTCGTCTATATAGACATAACATATTTTCCCTATACAACCTCGCAGGACGTCATCGACCTATCGCTGAAATATAGCAGGCGCATTCCGTAGGCCGAACGGTAGCCTCAAAAACTCATACTTCCCATTCATTGTGGAAAAGGCTGTCTTTGGAATATCCCTTGGATACATTGAAATCTGATGAAACCCCGAAGTGAGGTCAAGGGTTGTAAAATATTTCGCCTTGCCTATGCTAGCCAAAGTTGAATTTATGTCGGGAATTGGATATGTGTCAGGTATGGTGACGGCATTCAGTCTTTTGAAATCCACCACCATTGAAAGATGTGAATCCCGGTAATACATAGAATGTAATTGTCGAATCGGTACCAAATAGTGCAAAGAATTTCCCCTTTAACTTCTCACTAATTTGTATTTTCCCTGATGCAGTACGAACATAAAATGGTTTATGTAATTTCTTTGAACTGGGGCATAAGGCTGGCTCAACAAAGGTTTTGGTAGCCCCTGTGTCTATTAAAATGTTTATTATTGAGCCATCCTTTAATTCATTGCTTACCGCCTTTTGTGGTTATTCCATGGTCGGTTTCCGGTCCCCTAGATCGCATACTCTGATCTATGTCCATTGATTCTGGTCTGTGGGGAGTAGGCTGTTGCGCAACACGCCGTGGTTCAAATTGTCGGTTTACAAAAGGGTTCGCTTGAGGTTGATACCGGAAGGAAGCTTGGTTTCCAGTCTTACTTGGGTGGTGATTCGGAAAGTTACTGAATCCCATTGGAACCTGGACCCTATTCTGACCATTAACCGAATGTAGGGAGACCTGACTCCTGTAATTGGCATTTCTCAGTTCCAAACATTGCGAATATGCCTCGGGAAGTGTCTTCGGCTTCATGAGCATTATCATCTTTGACAGCTCGCCGCTAAGACCCCTTATGAAAACTTCCAGTGTCCTATTCCTATAAGTCTCTATTAAAACGTTAGTCGTTTTTTCAGAGTAAGTTTCCTTTCCCCTACATTTTCGGCGTATAGCCTGAACAATAGCCCTATATATCGGCTTCTGCCGGATGATCTCATAGTCCTTCTGGATACTCTCCACGCTATGTATCCAGGATACATACTGCGTGGGGTCACCCTCGAAAGACTGCAAGTCCCTTACACAGTCGGGAAGTTCTCCTATTTCGTTCAATTCAGTTTCTGTGGTTGGAGCACGCAGGGGGGAGGAGGACTTTCGCCCTCAACAACCGGACGATTACTGGGCCTACGTTCTAAATTCAGCGTTCTCTGATCCAGAGTTTTTAGCTGGTTTAGAACGGCGTTTAGGGCGCCAGTTAACTCTGTTACTTTACTTTGCAAATGTTCCATACTTACATACACATATACATAGGAATTTGCTTTATAACTTCACAGGTTCTTCCCTCTATATTTTTACAGTCACTTTTCCAGGATATGCCTTCCAATAGTTCTCCCTTTCCTCATCAAATTAATTCACTGGTAGTCACACAACAATAGCCCCATATATCGGCTTCTGCCGGATGATCTCATAGTCCTTCTGGATACTCTCCACGCTATGTATCCAGGATACATACTTCGTGGGGTCACCCTCGAAAGACTGCAAGTCCCTTACACAGTCGGGAAGTTCTCCTATTTCGTTCAATTCAGTTTCTGTGGTTGGAGCACGCAGGGGGAGGAGGACTTTCGCCCTCAACAACCGGACGATTACTGGGCCTACGTTCTAAATTCAGCGTTCTCTGATCCAGAGTTTTTAGCTGGTTTAGAACGGCGTTTAGGGCGCCAGTTAACTCTGTTACTTTACTTTGCAAATGTTCCATACTTACATACACATATACATAGGAATTTGCTTTATAACTTCACAGGTTCTTCCCTCTATATTTTTACATTCACTTTTCCAGGATATGCCTTCCAATAGATCTCCCTTTCCTCATCAAATTAATTCACTGGTAGTCACAGGATCGAAATTTCACTTAATTGTCACTGTTCTTCCTTCCTTTAGGTGGATCCTCTTTTCCACAAAACAAAATTTTAAATTTAACTATTTCTTTTTTATCTTTTCCAGTTTTATTATTTAGTTTCTGGAGGGTCCCGTAGGAATCGCAGAAACTTATTTAATTTATTAATTTTATATATTTAATTTTATATATTTAATTTTATATTTAATTTTATAAGGACTCCGCTTTTTCTTGGCGGGTCCCTGCTCGGGCGCCAGTTAACATCCTTCGTTATGCGAATATAAAAAAAAATTATTTTTATGTGGACCACGACTTGTCCACTATAAATGAAACACGTTAATTTTAGGTTTACAATTTTATTTAACGACCGCCTCGGTCAACCTCCCAAGTAAGACTAACTCTAACAATATTTTTTAAATGCTTAAATCTAAAATATTTCTGCTGATACAACTTATTCTATTCCCACGTTGTGAAATCTTCCAGACGAAATATGATCCTGCATACTAGCTTGCGCGTGTGCACCGTCAGCACAACCTCGTGTATATTTCTCCCGCTCATGTATACTCGATCGTGTTAACTTCAATTTTACACATCTCTTCAATTATTTTTCAACACTTTTTCCATAATTTATAAAAAAAATAACATAATTGATACAACGTTTGTTTGTCATTTATCAAATGACAAACAGCTGATAGAGTTAAAGTGATGTTAAATCTGTTAAAAACAACATCAGCTTATTTTAAGTATAAAACTGGCTTTAGCCGAAAAAGTAAGCTTTTTCTCGTCTATAGTAACTGAAAAGTATTCATTTTAATAAATGATACTTAAAGTATACTTTTTTGATGGCTATGATTATGGCCCATAGTTTCTAAAAAAAGAGTAAAACAAATAAGAAAGTATAGTCGGGCGTGGCCGACCATATGATACCCTACACCAGTTATGAATATTAAATGTGATTTATTTGTCATAATAAAGCATTTATCTTCAATATTCCCTTGTTCCGATACATTTAAGCAATTTATGGATGAAAAACTAATTTTCTGAAAGAGGATTTATATGAGGGCTAAGGGCAAATATGAACCAAGCCCGATAAAATTTTGTGAATATATTTATATTTAAATAATATTTTATATTTGTGTTTATAAGTTAATTTGGGACAATCAAGTAATTTTCTGAAGGGGACTAGGTCAAATGGGCCCCGATCTTTATGAAATTTGGCAGGGTCATCAAGAACTTCTATAAAACTTAGTTGGGCCGTATTTTATCGATATATCTGTATATTTAACATAATTATGAGCTCAGAAGCCTTTTGCGGGGGTTCTGTTCTATGGGGGCTAGGTGAAATAATGGACCGATTTTAACCATTTTCAATAGGCTTCGTCCTTGGGTTAAATAAAAGGTACGTGCCAAATTTCATCCAATTATCTTGAAAATTGCGACCTGTACCTTGCGCACAAGGTTTACATGGACAGCCAGCCAGCCAGACGGACGGACGGACATAGCTTAATCGACTCAGAAAACGATTCTAAGCCGATTGGTATACTTTAAGGTGGGTCTAGGACGAATATTTTTGTATGCTACAAACATCAGCACAAATCCAATATACCCTCCCCACTAAAGTGGTGTAGGGTATAAATATTGTTAACGGCTAAAAGTATGCTACGGTTTTTGTATAATAAACAAGTTAGAGTGCTATATTCGGCTGAGCCGAATCTTAAATAGCCTCCACCAGCTACTTTTATATTAATACTTCTTCAAATATTTGTAGATATAAGTTTTCTCATGTCTTAAATAGAAAAACCCCAAGCTTTAAACAGCTTAAATCTGTTACAATTCCAAGATTTATTCAACATTACAAACCCCATTTTCTTTAATATTTTTATAGCGCCCTAAGATATGTTTTAACGATATTTAATGTGCATGTGTGTGAAAGATTTAAAGATTTTCAAAATACATATATATAATTTTGTTCTACACAAATTGATAATGCAACTAGTTAAATACGGTTACATTGCTTTTAGGGGCAGGACCTAGTATGGGAGATATGACCAATTATAGACCGATCGTAAAAAATTCTTTAAGCAAATTTCTGTACATAAAAGCTATATTTCAGTCAAATTTTGTATCTATATCGTAATTTAGTAATAACTAATGTGTGTTCAAGTGATTTTCTGAAGGGACACTTCCATGGGACCGACCGCACCCATGTTATGGACCGATCGAGAAAAAATCTTTAAATAGAATTTTTGTATACCAAACTAATATTTGTGCAAAATTTTGTATCAATAGCATTATTTGGTAATGAGTAATGTGCGTGCGTTTAAGAGATTTTCGTAAAAGGACCTTGTATGGGAGCTATGACCAATTATGTATATCAAGACAAAATTTCAAAATTCTGTATCTATATCATTATTTCGCGATAAATATTGTGCATTTAAGGGATTTTCTGGAGGGGACCTAGTATGAGAGCTATGACCAAATATGGACCGATCGTAAAACAATTTTATAATGTAATTTATGTATATAAGAGCAATATTTGTGCTAAATGTATGGATATCAATATTTTGTAATGAGTTATGTGCGTTAAAGTGATTTTCGGGAGGGGACCTTGTATGGGAGCTATGACCAATCGGAAAAAGATTTCACAGTAATATTTCTGTGCTTATAAGCAATACTTATACCAAATTTTATAGGAATATCTTAATTTAGTAATGTGTTATGCGCGTTTAAGTGATTTTCTGGAAGGGACCTTGTATGGGAGCTATGACCAATTATGGACCGATCGGAAAAAAACTTTCATAGTAATATTTTTGTATATGTGAGCAATACTTGTACCAAACTTTATATGTATATCTTAATTTAATAATGAGTTATGCGCGTTTAAGTGATTTGCGGGAGGGGACCTTGTATGAGAGCTATGACCAATTATGGACCGACAGTAATATTTCTGTGCATATGGGCAATACTTGTACCAAATTTTATATGGATATCATAATTTAGTAATGAGTTATGCGCGTTTAAGTGATTTTCGGGAAGGGTCCTTGTATGGGAGCTATGACCAATTATGGACCTATCGGAAAAAACTTTCACAGTAATATTTCTGTGTATATGAGCAATACTTATTCCAAATTTTATATGGATATCTTAATTTAGTAATGAGTTATGCGCGTTTAAGTGATTTTCGGGAGGGGACCTTGTATGGGAGCTATGTCCAATTATGGACCGATGTATGTGTTACACACGGAATGACAAACTTATACATACCCTCTATCATCACTGATGGTGGTGGAGGGTATAAAAATTATGTTGTAATAATGAAAATATTTAAAGTTCACTTCATTCCTCACTTTAAATAAATTTACATTTTATTATTACGAACATTAAAGGCAAGTTGTAATAATGGCCCTTAATGTTATAAACCAAATGAGAATTATTTCAACTCATTTTATTGTCGCGTAAAAAAACACACACGAAAAAATAATCTGTATGAGTAAATGTGTGTGGCAAAAGTTGTTTTGTTGTTGTATCAGCAGACATAAACCAACATAACATATAATGGCTATTAATAACAACATAACAGGCATTGGTTATATAACATAACATATAAATGGTTGTAAATAACATAATATGTTTTTATTGTTATCATTATTTAGTTTTGCCTTGAACATGAAAATGGTTACAGTAACTAAAATATTGTCAAAATCTAATTAAAATAACAGTTACATGTTTTTGAATACAATTGTTCAATTCACAATCAAGTTGTATATTGTACCTACTAAAGTGTAGTAACAGTGATTGTGAACAGATCTTTGCAGCAAGTCATAAGTTTATGTTCTCAATGAAAAAAAAAAAACAATCAAAACAAATATACATAAGAATGTCAGAAGATAAAAAAATCAAAAAATATTAAATTAATTAAACATGCGAAATAAACAAAATTAATTTCTTTGAATTTTCATTTCTTTTATTTTCTTTATTCCACATTTTAAACTAATAAATAAACTGTTTTTAATAAAATTTTAGTTTTTTTGTTTTGGTAAACAGCTGTTTGTTTTTGATTTCAGTGTTACCACTTTATCGTTTTTTTATGCTAAAATCGTTTGAATTTTTTGTTTATATGTTGAAATAAACAATTGGCAATAAACTTTCTTACAACATTCGAAAAACATATGAAAAATTGTCGTAGGAGTTGTATAGAGCTTTTGCATAGAAAATACCAACAACGTTGTTATGACTATTGTAGCAGCTGCTGACATACAACGCATACAACGCTACAACATCGATTGTGAATTGAACAAATATATTGTTACTGTAAACAATATATTGTCGAACCATGTTCTTTTTATGCGCGTGGGAGGTGCCTTGTTCCCCATTGAAAGTCCGCCCGTTTTACTCTAAATGTTCAGATGAATTTCAGATGTGAATTTGAAGATTCTAGCTCTAATAGTTTCTCAGATATACGAATTTTTCTATTTGTGTGTGTATTATTTCTTATTTATGTTTTAGTATTAATGTTTTTTGATATTTTTAAAAATACAAGGTAGTGTTATAATTTTTAATATTGTTTTTATACCCTACTCCACTATAGTGGGAAGGGTATTATGCATTTATGCTGATGTTTGTAACGCATTAAATATTAGTACTATATCCACCTTAATCACTTTCTGAGTCGACTTAACGATGTCCGTCCGTCCGTGTGTCCATGTAAACGTTGTTATCAAAGTACAGGTCGCAATTTTCAATATAATTTGATGAAATTTGGAATTCGCGTTTGTTTTGACCCAAGGACGAAGCCTATGAATTGTTAAAATCGGTCCTTTATTTCACCTAGCCCCCATACAACTGAACCCCCCGAAAAGGGCTTTCGAGCTCATAATTATGTATAATATAAATGTATCTCGATGAAAGTTCGCACAACTAAGTTTTATACAAGCCTTGATGACCTTGCCGAATTTCTAAATGATCGGACTTCATTTGACCCTAGCCCCCACACAAAGCCCCCTTCAGAAAGTGACTTGAATATCCGCAATTCATTTATTAGCACTGTTATTGCAATTAAATTTATCACAGACAAATATTGTACATATTATATAAATACAAATCTATCCAGCCCATTTTATCAGGATCGGTACACATTTGCTCCTATCCCCCATATAAAGCCTTTTTTAGAAAATAAGTTTTTCGGCGTCATGAAATAACTCCCCACGAAATAACTCCCCAAAACAAAAATGAAATAACTCCTCAAATTTGGGGACTTATTTCATTATGAAATAATTCCTCAATTTAAAAATGAAACAAATCCCAAATTTTAAAATGAAATAAGTTCCCATTTAAAAATTCGACATCTGAAGATAAAAATAACAAATTATGGAACAAGTCGGTTTTAGCGACATTTCTAAAAAAAGTAGGTTGCTCATACTTTCGAGTGGGGCTTCAAAGTTTAATACATTTCAATTTAACCTACTCTATGGTATGTCCAACAACGGCTTCGCTTAATAAATATTTTCTAAATAGCCGGCCTACGGCCGGACGCAAGGATTTACCACTCTATAATATGTCCAACACCGGCTTCGCTTAGTAAAGATTTCCTAAATAGCCGGCCTTAGGCCGAACGCACTTAATACAGGGAGAGTGTATTCTTAGCGAAGCCGGTGTCCAATATGACGCAGAGGATAAAACACTTGCGCCCGACTATACTTTCTTACTTGTTTATAATTGTTTTAATAAATTTATTTATTTTTTAAATGTGTGTTTTTACATAATTAATTGTTAATTTAAATGTAATTTGTGTATGTTTTTGTGTAGTTTTTTTATACCATCCACCACCATCAGTGGTGATAGAGGGTATACATATATAACTTTGTCATTCTGTGTGTAACATCAAGAAATTTTCATCAGAGACCAAACAAAGTATATATATTCTTGGACCTTATGAAATTCTGAGTCGATCTAGCTATGTCCGTCTGTCTGTATAAAACATTCGCAAGGCAACAAAAATTAACGATTTTCACCCAAAATATTTACTATTGTCCTAGGCAGTTTGGTATTGAAAATGAACAAAATCGGTTCACATCGGGAAAAGTTATGAATCAAAATTTAAAACAACTCCGAAAAGAATAAGCATTTTTTACACATTCCGATGTAATTTTCACGAAAACTATGTAATATAATTGAATGAAAATCATCATACATTTATTTCTGCACAAGGGCTTGACTTCTGCTGAAAATTGGCGGAATCGGTCCACAATTTCATATACCTCCCATACAAAAGTACATATTCCCGGAAAATTTGTTTATTGTTAATAACTTCCGTCAGAATGTTGATATCTTCACAAAATTTTACAAGTTAAAATCTTATGAGGATAGAATTCATTCATAGAAAAAACTTTCAGGATCGGTCTATAAGTGGTCATAGCTCCCATACAAGATCCCTCCCGAAAATCACTTAAACACGCATAACTCATTACTAAATTAAGATATTCATATACAATTTGGAACAAGTATTGTTCTAATATAGAGAAATATTACTGTGACATTTTTTTTCGATCGGTCCATAATTGGTCATAGCTCCCATACAAGGTTCTATACATTAATGTTACTGTGGAATTTTTTACGATGGGACCATAATTGGTCATAGCTCCATAGAATGTCCTCCTACGAAAATCTCTTGAACGCACATTACTCATTACCAAATAAAACTATTGATACCAAATTTTGCACAAATATTAGTTTTGTATACAAAAATTATATTTTAAGATTTTTTCACGATCGGTTCATAATATGTCGGTCGCACACAATGTTCCTTTCCGAAAATCAGTTAAACACACATTACTAAATTACGATATAGATACAAAATTTGACTGAAATATAGCCTTTATATACAGAAATGGTACTTAAAGATTAATTTACGATCGGTTCATAATTGGTCATATCTCCCGTACTATGTCCTGACCCGAAAATTTGAATTTCCTTAAATCTTTCACGCAAATTATTAAATATCGCTAAATCATATCTTAAGGCGCTTTAAAAATATAAAAGAAAATGGAGTTTGTAATGTTTAATAAATCTTGCAATTGTAACAGATTTAAGCTGTTTAAATCTTGGGGTTTTTCTATTTAAGACATGAGAAAACTTATTTCTACAAATATTTGATCAATTAAAAAAGTATTAATATAAAAGTAGCTGATGTTGGGTATTTCAGATTCGGCTTAGCCGAATATAACACTTTAACTTGTTATTTTATTAACAATCTTTAATGTATTTTTAACAGAGGGTAGGGTATAAGGGTATTTACAAATACAAAAACACTATTTTGGGTATCACCGTATATTTTGTTGTGGGTTTTTCGTTAATAATATTTGTTATACCCTACACCACTTTAGTGGGGAGGGTATATTGGGTTTGTGCTGATGTTTGTAACGCACAATAATATTGGTCCTATACCCACCTTAAAGTATACCAATCGGCTTAGAATCATTTTCTGAGCCGATTTAGCTATGTCCGTCCGTCTGTCCGTCCATGTAAACTTTGTAATCAA
This sequence comes from Lucilia sericata, assembly GCF_015586225.1. Taxonomy (NCBI): domain Eukaryota; kingdom Metazoa; phylum Arthropoda; class Insecta; order Diptera; family Calliphoridae; genus Lucilia; species Lucilia sericata. The sequence goes on along the minus strand of NW_023994312.1, from coordinate 75,376 downwards.
ACTACAGGTCGCAATTTTGAAGATAATCCAATGAAATTTGGTACATGATCTTCTATTGCCCCAGGGACGAAGCCTATTGAAAATGGTTAAGATCGGTCCATTATTTCACCTAACCCCCATATAACTGAACCCCTGAATAGGACTTGTAAACCTTGTAATCAAACTACAGGTCGCAATTTTGACGATAATTCAATGAAATTTGGCATGTGATCTTCTATAGTACCGGAGATAAAGCACGTTGAAAATGGTTAACATCGGTCCATTATTTCATCTAGCCCCCATACAACTGAACCCCTGAATTTGGCAAATGATCTTCTATGGCACCGGAAACAAAGCCTATTGAAAATGGATAACATCGGTCCATTATTTCACCTAGCCCCCATACAACTGAACAACTGAATAGGGCTTGTAAACTTTGTAATCAAACTACAGGTCGCAATTTTGAAGATAATTCAATGAAATTTGGCACATGATCTTCTATGGTACCGGAAACAAAGCCTATTGAAAATGGATAACATCGGTCCATTATTTCACTAGCCCCCATACAACTGAACAACTGAATAGGGCTTGTAAACTTTGTAATCAAACTACAGGTCGCAATTTTGAAGATAATTCAATGATCTTCTATGGACCCCTGAATTTGGCAAATGATCTTCTATGGCACCGGAAACAAAGCCTATTAAAAATGGTTAACATCGGTCCATTATTTCACCCAGCCCCCAACCCGATGAATAGGGCTTTTAAATTCATAATTATGTTTAATATACTCGTATCTCAACAAAAAGCTGCAAAACCAAGTGCTATACTAGCCTTGATGACTCACATGCATTTTATAATTATAGGGTCTCATTTGACCATAGCACCTATACAAAGCCCCTTCAAAATTTGACTTAAATGTCCACAATTTTATTCAAAAATAAATGGCTTTATTATCTGAGGCAAGGTACAATTCAACTACAATGCTTTATTATGAAAACAAAATCACATTTCATTTTTGTAACAGGTGTAGGGTATTATATGGTCGGCCTCGCCCGACGATAATTTCTTACTTGTTTTTATTTTTAATTTATTTTATATTTTTCTGTTTCCACTGTTTTTATACCCTACACCACTTTAGTGGGGAGGGTATATTGGGTTGTGCTGATGTTTGTAACATACAAAAATATTCATCCTATACCCACCTTAAAGTATACCAATCGGCTCAGAATCGTTTTCTGAGTCGATTAACCTTGGTACAGGTCGCAATTTTCAAGATAATTGGATGAAATTTGGCAAGCACGTTTTATTTGGCCCAAGGACGAAGCCTAAAAATGGTTAAAATTGGTCCATTATTTCACCTAGCCCCCATAGAACAGAACCCCCCGAAAAGGACTTCTGAGCTTATAATTATGTTAAATATACAGGTATATCGGTAAAATGCGGCTTGATGACCCTGCCAAATTTCATAAAGATCGGGCCCCATTTGACCCTAGCTCCCATACAAAGTCCCCTTCAGAAAATTACTTGAATGTCAAAAATTAACTTATAAACACAAATATCGCGATGACATTCTGCACAATAAAATATTATGTAATGCATTTTGTTATAGAAAAAAATATACATATATTTTTATACCCTCCACCACCATCAGTGTTGATAGAGGGTATATATAAGTTTGTCATTCCGTGTGTAACACTAAGAAATATTCATCTGAGACCCAACAAAGTATATATATTCCGTGTCCTTATCAAATTCTGAGTCGACTTAGCTATGTCCGCCTGTCTGTCTGTCTAAAACACGTTAAAAGTAAGCAAAAGAAATCAACCAACTTCACCAAAAATATTCGGCGTCATGAAATAACTCCCCACGAAATATCTCCCCAAAACAAAAATGAAATAACTCCCTAAAAATTTGTTCAGAAAGCAAAAACAACGAAATTTGGGGATTTAATTCGTTTTTTGGGGCATTATTTCACATTTAATACGGGGAGTTATTTCATCATGAAATAATTCCTCAAAATTCAGTAATGAAATAAATCCCTAAAAATATTTTTGGGGAGTTTATTTCATGACGCTAAAATATTCATTGTTATCCTAAGCAGTTTGGTATTGAAAATCATCAAAATCGGTTTACAATGTTATGAGTAAAAATTTCAGACTACCTCGAACAATTTTTTTCGTAATTCTTAAGTAGTTTTCTCGGAAACTACAAATGATAATTCGATGTATTTTGTCACACATTATTTTTTTTACCCAGGGATTAATTGTGTTGAAAATCAAAATAATTGATTCAAAATTTCACATAGCCCCCATACAAAGGTATATATTCTCAGAAATTAGTTTATCATTAAAAACTTCCTCAAATATATCGGTATCAACACAAAATTTTGTGCAAGCAAATATAATATGAACAAAAATCATACTACCAACGTAGATCTCAGTCGGTTCACAATTTGTCATAGCTCTCATATAAGGTCCACTGCCGAAAATCACATAAATGCACATATTTCATTGACAAATAAAGCTATTGTGATAAAATTTGAGTTAAATATGTTTTATGTACATACAAATCATTCTACGAATTTTTTACGGATCGGTCCATTATTGGTCATAGCTCCCATATAAGGCCCACTTCCGAAAATCACTTAAAAGCACACATTTCATTGTCAAATAAAGCTATCTTAATAAAATTTGACACAAATATGTTTTGTCTTTATATGAATCACTCTACGAAATTTTTTCGTGTGTAAGTGAATATGAATATGTTTTGTGAGCATACAAATATTTCTACCAAATTCTTTCCGGATCGGTCCATATTTTTAAATAGCTCCTACATAAGGTAAACTTCAAAAAATCACTTAAACGCACATATTTCATTATCAAATAAAGACATTTTGATAAAATTCGACACAAATATGTTTCACATAACGCACATATTTCATCAATCTATTGGAGTAAAATTCGACTTGATTTTTTTATATAAATCATTATACGAAAGTTTTTCGTTATCGGTCCTTAATTGGTTACAACTCCCATATAAGGACCATTTCCGCAAATTACTTAAATGCACATTCATAATCAAAGTTATCGGGATAAAATTCGACATAAATGTGTACTTGGTATATATAAATCATTCTACGGAAATTTTTCCAGATCGGTCCATATGTTGTTTTAACTCCCATAAAAGGTTAACTTCTGAAAATTACTTAATATTACTTAATTCGTTATTAAATGATTATATCCGGATAAAATTCGACATGATTATGTTCTGTGTATAGATAAACCATTCTTTTAAAATGGACCTAATCAAAATTAGTTCGACATATGCATAAATGTTAGTATCCTCAATACGGGAACAAACATTTTGTCAAATTATCTAAAAATTATATAATTAAATGGGTTTTAATAAAAAGTAACTTGCTGGTGGAGGGTGTTTAAGATTCGGCATATCCGAATATAGCACTCTAACTTGTTTTGTATTTATTTTAAAATTATGCAAGTTTATTTAAAAATGATCATCTACATATATATATATAAAAACAAGTAAGAAATTATAGTCGGGCGAGGACGACCATATAATACCCTACACCTTTGACAAAAATATAATGTGATTTAGTTGCCATAATAAAGCATTTAAGTTGCATTTGAATTGAATTGTGAATAAAATTGTGGACATTTAAGTGAAATTTTGATGGGGGCTTTTCATAGGGGCTAGGGTCATATGAGAACCTATTATTATGGAATTCGTGGGGGTCATCAAGTCTTGTATACAACTTGGTTATTGCAGCTTTTTGTCGAGATATGAGTATATTAAACATAATTATGAACTTAAAAGCCCTATTCGGCGGGTTCAGTTGTATGGGGGCTAGGTGAAATAATGGACCGATGTAAACCATTTTCAACAGGCTTCGTCTACGGTACCATAAAAGATCATGTGCCAAATTTCATTGAATTATCTCCAAATTGCGACCTGTAGTTTGATTACAGGGATTACAAGCCCTATTCGGGGGTTCAGTTGTATGGGGGCTAGGTGAAATAATGGACCGATCTTAACCATTTTTAATAAGCTTCGTCCCTGCGACAATAGAAGATCACGTACCAAATTTCATTGGGCGACGTGCCACGCCCACATTCAAAATAAGTATTAAAAGTCGCATATCTCAGAAACTGCAAGAGTTGGAGTCCGCAAATTTTGTATGGACAACTTTGACATCCATAAGAATATTTTTGGATAAAATGGGCGGAATGGCTATAGTGGGCGTGGCACCTTCCATATGAAGAAAATCTTAAATCAGTATATCTGAGAAAATATAACAGATAGAGTCCGCAAATTTTGTAAGAAATATACAAAACTTCGTTTATCTGGGATACTAATAGAGCTGGCTTCTTAAAATTTTGCAAGAAGAACTTTAATATTTATCTGAACATTTTGGGGAAAAAGGGCGGACTTTTATCAGGCGGAAGTAAATAGAAAAATTCGTTTATTTGAAAAACTATTGGAGCTAAAATCCTCAAATTTTGCAAGAACAACTTTAACATCCATGTAAATAAATTGGCGTTGTGGTTTGTCTGAGAAACTAATAGACCTAAAATCTTAAAATTTTGCACGATGAAATTTAAATTTTTTTTAAACATTTTGGGGAAAATGGGCGGACTATCATTAGGAACATTTGAACATTTGGGTAATATATTGGCGGACTTGCAAATTGGAACCTCCCATATGAATTAAGTAAAATATTCATATATCTGAAAAAATATAAGAACTAGAAAATTTTACATTTTACATATTTTAGTGAACATTTAGAGAAAAATGAGCGGATTATCAATGGGATCTTGGGATCTCCCATATGAATTAAATACAAAATTTCGTATATCTTGGAAATTATAATGTTATTCAAATTTTTCATAGGTTACATTAAAACCTAAATTAAAGTTTGCAAAAATTGGCGAACTTGCAATAATTAACATGGCATCCCCAATATTTAAAAAAATATATATATATCTGGAAATCTATTATAGTTAGAATTCTGAAACTCGTAAAGTGTTGTTTTATTTACATTGCTTCTAGGGTAGCTAGTCAAATAATAAACATGTATTATACTTGGTTAATCCAATAAAAATATTATTAAACAATTTGAACGAAAATAAATTAAATGAATCTTAATTTTCTTTTGAAACTTGAAATTGTAAGTATTAAATCTAGAATATATGAAGTAAATTTACCCCAATTTTTAAATCCGTTTCTGTCATTTAGATCACCACAATTATTTTAAATTTTTACAATGAAATAACTTTTTTAACAAAACACAACTTCACTTACAAAAGATCAAAAGATCAAAAAGATTCTTCTTTTCATGTAGTATACAAAAGAAAAACAAGTAAGAGTGCTATATTCGGATGTGCTGAATCTTATATACCCTTCACCATAGTGTATTTAAAAATAAATTTTCCCGACTGTCACTATCAAAAATGGCCTGTTGACGATTTGACGATTTTAACTCTAAATTAGACGATTTTTTAAAATAGGATTTTTGTACTAATTAATACATTTTAATACATTTTATCATTTTTCTGTCTATAATTTTTAAGAATGTCGATGTATTTGGAATATCCAATGAAAATGCTAATAAAATGAAACATAACAATGTTTTAGATAATGGCCATTGATCGAATGATTTATGTAATAACGAATTCAAAAATGTTTGAGAATTTCTCTTTTTTTTGGGGCCAGCACTTAGGGGTTATTGGATCTAGAATCATTGGTAGTGGGAAGAAGGATAGAGGAAGTAGTGTTTTTGGACATTTGATTTAAATAACTGAAACATCTAATATACATACATTTACTAAAGATCATGCCAAGTTAGTTTGCAAGAACTCAATGTAAAGTATTTTAAACCATATTTGCCAAATTAGCTGCATTCGTAATTCAGCTACTTGGATCTAACTTCGACGAATGCCTGGCAGTGGCAAAGAAAGTGCTTTACATGCTCTACATTCGTCTGAATCCGCACGTCCAATTTTGCATAGATGTGCTCGTAGTCCTATGTGTCCACTCAGAATACGCACCATCATACTAACTTCAGACTTGCTCATTTTGAGGAGATTTTTCGTCTTGCTCTCATCAGGGTCACCCCATAGGATCTTCATGGTTCTACCCACTGTTTCATTATTCCAAGAGGCCTTATGGGTGCCTTGTTGATCCTCTCCTCTATGTGGTGTCTCCATTTTAATTTCCGGTCGAGGATTACACCTAAGTACTTAACTTTGTCTGTCACTGGTATCTTCTTGCCCAGGAAGCAAGGTTCTGTATACGTAGAAATTTTTGTCTTTCTTATGAAAAGACAGATTTCCGTTTTTGCCGGGTTAAAATTTAGGCCTCTCGGTTGAACCCAGTTCAAGGCCGTATTCTGAGCCACCTCAGCTCTTCTAAACAAGTAATTTGGATCCTTTCCCTTTAAAAGTATTACGACATCGTCTGCATAGCAGACAGGTCTAAGTCCTTTCTCAATTAGGGTCCTTAGGAGGCTATTAATCGTGGTAACCCAGAGTAGAGGTGACAAAATGCCACCCTGTGGTAAACCGCGAAATACCTTTTTCCTGATAGTTATATCGTACATCTCGCAGCTTATCCATCTGTTCCTTAGCATGTGGTTGATCCAGTTACGGAGCACCCGGTCAACATAAAACTGGTCTAGGAATTGGATAAGGGTATCAGTGTGCACGTTATTGAAGGCGCCTTCGATGTCAATGCATACCGCCAGTGTATACAGTTTGCTATCAAAGGATGCACCTATGTATGTAGTGGACAACTTCGTTTAAAGCGGTTTCCACCGATCGTCTCTTTACATAAGCATGCTGCTTAAATTTGAGGTCTTTGTATGGTATACTGCTTTTCACCATACTATCAACTATCCGTTCCAAAGTTTTAAGTAGGAAGGACGTAAGACTTATTTGTCGACAAGACTTAGGTGTCGAATAGCTAGGTTTTCCTGGTTTAGGTATAAGTATTACCTTTGCATCCTGCCATTTAATGGGGGTATAAGTGAATTTCAAGCATGCAGTGAATATCTGACACAGATGTACGGAAACCAGTCCCGCCTCCATCTGTAAGAGTGCCGGGAAAATGCCATCCGGCCCTGCAGCTTTATAGGGAGCGAAGCTCTTGATTGCCCCTTTAACCATATCAGATGTAATTACAATTTCCGTGTTAGCCTCCCCTTCCTCCAATATCGGTTCATCTATGTTATTCGATATACCGGGTGGAAAATGAGAGTCCATTAGGAGTTTCATTGTCTCCTCCATATCCTCCAGCCTCCTGCCCGTATCATCGACCATAGATTCTGGTTGGACATGAGTTTTGGATAAGAATTTTTTTATCTTCGATACGTCATTTACGCTGTCTACCTGTTCACAGAAAAGTTTCCAGGAGTCTCGTTTGGCTTTACGAACAATTTTCTTATATTCACCAAGTTTAATACGATACTCATCCCAGTATACCGCGGTCTTTTTACGCCGTGCCCGGTTAAATAGTTTGCGAAGAGTCTAACCAAGGTTCCGGATCTCCCCGGTTACCCAGGGTTTCTCCTGGGCAGATCTCCGCTCTCGCAGAGGGCAGCTGTCCTCGAACGATTCAACCAAGGCACTTGTTAGCATTTCTATTTGGCATCTATGTCCTCTTTATTTCGACATTGAAAAGTGTTCTGACATAAACGGTTCTTTAGTAAGGAACCGAACATTGTCCAATTAGACTTATTCCGAAACTTTATCGGCTTTGGTGGTGGCCGTAGTATTTTGAATCTTATGTACCGATGGTCAGAAAAGGAGTGCTCGTCCGAAACTCTCCAATCATGAATTTCGTTTATAAGCTCTTCTGAACATATAGTTATATTTAATACTTCTTCTCTGATTCTATTGACGAAGGTAGCTTTATTACCTAAGTTCGATGTGATCAAGTCTTTAGTATTAAGGAAATCCATAAGGGCTTGTCCCCTGCGATTGGTGTTTGTACAACCCCAAGCTACATTGTGGGAGTTGGCATCACAACCTATTACAATTTTCTTATTTTGCCTTTGTGCCTCTTCGACCAGTTTCATCAGCTCCGACGTTGGTGGTAGTGTCGGAGAATCGAAAGGCAGGTAAACAGATGCAAGGTATATGTTACCACGACCTTGCTTCAGTACCGTTGCATCCGATGTGGATATTCCTGTTGGGAGGAGAAAACATAAATTCTTGTGACATAAGATACATGTTCTCGGTCGAGACCCTGTATCAGCGTAGTAAAGTTGGAAATTTACGTGATTTAATCCAGAAACCTTATTGCGAATCGTCCAAGGTTCCTGGATTAGAGCTATATGTATCTTACCTGTGTTTATGGAGGTTTATTTGGATAACCTCAATCATTGTCATCCATTTAAACTGTCTTCCAGCGAGCTAGTGATCACATCCCCGCTCGTTGGATTTGACTCCTCCGGGTAACCTGAAGTGGCTATTGATGCAGTGGGTACAATTGATGGCACTACGGTGTCCTTATCAGGCATAGGAAGAGCAGTCTTTTTAATCGACACTTTCCCAATTTTAGACAGCACTGCTGTTCTGTCTTCTGGCGAGTGAGTGATTTCCTACTCGCTTTTAGGATTTGATCCTCAAAATGACCAGTACTTGCTAATGATGCTTTGGGTACCGTCTTAGGTGTTTTAGTGTCCTTATCGGGGGCGGTTTTGACATCCCTTTCAATCGGCACCTCCCCAATTTTGGAAAGGGTATCTTCCTCGCTTTTAGGATTTGACTCCTTAAAGTTATCAGTAGTTGCTACTGATGCTGTGGTCTTAGGTAGTTTAGTGCCCTTTTCGAGGCTTGTTGTAACAGCTCTTCCAATCGGCACCTTCCCAATTTTGAATATGACAGCTTTAGAGGCGAAGTAAGCTCTACCCTTATTCTTGGCAAGACTAGCCATAGATTTCTGGTCGATACCTATTACAAATAAAGTTCCCTCAGGTTCTTCTTTCCTTTTTTCCATGGCAAATGGTGGACAATCTGCCCTCCCTCAGCTTAATTCAAACTAAAACTGGGGGAGGACAGATGGTCCATCATCCTATCCGCCACCCGGGGATGCGCTCGGTAGGAAAAACGGGAAAACTCCCCCGAGTTAGGTTAATTTAAACTTAAAATTAAAATTGCATTTCGTGAAAACTATTGATATTTTAATGTGAATAATACAAAAATACTTTTGATCGCACAAAGTTTGATTCACAAAAATTTAGCATTATTTTTTAAAACTTCACTGTGAAGGAAACAATTACTTGACGATTACTTCAGTTTTTTCACAAAGTTTTGGTTCTTGGTATTTTTGGAAATGAAGAGTTTAATTAAAATATATTATGGGGAATTTCAAAAAATCTCTTTGACTAGTTATTGAGATCTTGATCGATGATAGCAATTAGTCATTGAATAAGAAAATCGAACATATTTGTATTAAGCTTAATTTTTTTAATTTTGTTCCGAATTAAAATTCCAATTATGGAGTAATTTTTTTAATAAAAAAATTTTAGCTAAAAACTATATTTTTAAAGACTGTGTAAAAATATAATTTTAGCGCTTTTTGAGTGAATGGACGGCGCGTTTTAGTATAAAATAGTTGACAACACTACAAGACAATGAAACACACAGCCATCCAAACATACGAAATTGAATGCACCAAGAAACAAAAGCAATATAGACAATACAATAAAACTCATAGCCATCCAAACATACGAAACGAAATACTCAAAAAAACAAAATACACAACGCAACGGAACCAACAGACATCCAAACATACGAAACTGAATACACCAAGAAACAAAAACATCATACACATGGCAATGAAACACACAGCCATCAAAACACACGAAACGAAATACTAAAAAAAAAACAAAAACAAAATACACAATGCAATGAATAAGCAGTGTTGTTGTTGTTTATTTTTTATGAATTTTTCAGAGGTTGTCTCGGATTTTTGCTTATATCTCTGTTGTTTATGAACGGATTTTGCTGATTTTAAATAGGAAATTCTCTGTCTGATAGAATTATTGAAGATTAGATCTCGAAGATATCTGGGGTCTTTAGAGAACTGATTTCAACAGACAGATAGACGGACATGGCTTAATCGACTCCGCTATCTATAAGGATTCAGACTATATATACTTTATGGGGTCGGAAAATTATATTTTGGAAATTACAAACTTATATATACCCTTCTCACGAAGGAGAACGGTCTAATAAAACGGTACTTTAGTTCTGTTTTTTTTAAAGAAATAAAAACAAAAAGAACATGAAAAGGCATGCTTAAATCGTAATCTATTGATGTTATAATTAAAGTGCATGATATGTTGGATTACGCATACATTGCTCGCTTAGAACGCCATACTGATGTCATCGAATATTATCTAAGTACTTTGTTCCATTTACCGCTGGGTTTTGTTAAGAGCTTTCTTGCGCTCTTAATTTCACACGCATATATGCTTACACATGTATAAAAAACTTTAAAACACAGTTAGAGATCTTATTTTTATACCCTCCACCACCATCAGTGGTGATATAGGGTATATATAAGTTTGTCATTCCTTGTGCAACACCAAGAAATATTCATCTGAGACCCAACAACGTATATATATTCTGGGTCCTTATGAAATTCTGAGTCGATTTAGATATGTCCGTCTGTCCGTCCGTCTGTCTGTCTGTCTGTGTAAACTCCAAAATATTCATCATTATCCGGTACAGTTTGGTATTGAAAATGAGCAAAATCGGTTCACATCGGGAAAAGTTATCAATCAAAATTTAAAACAACTCCGAAAAAATAAGCGTTTTTTACACATATTGATGTAATTTTCTCGAAAACTATGCAAGATAATTTCATGACAGTCATCATACATTCGTTTCTACACAATATCTTGATTCCTGCTGAAAACTGCCAGAATCCCATACAAAAGTACATACATATTCCCGGAAAATGAGTTTTTTGTTAATAACTTCCGTCAGAATGTTGATATCTTCACAAAATTTTACAAATTAAAATCTTATGTCAATAGAATTCATTGACAGAAAACATTTTCTGGATCGCTCCATAATTGGACATAGCTCCCATACAAGGTCCCCTCCCGAAAATCACTTAAACGCGCATAACTCATTACTAAATTAAGATATTCATATAAAATTTGGAATAAGTATTGCTCATATGCACAGAAATATTACTATGAAAGTTTTTTCCGATCGGTCCATAATTGGTCATAGCTCCCACTCAAGGCCCCTCCCGAAAATCACTTAAACGCATATAACTCATTACTAAATTAAGATATCCATATAAAATTTGGTACAAGTATTGCTCACATATACAGCAATATTACTGTGAAATTTTTTTCCGATCGGTCCATAATTGGTCATAGCTCCCATACAAGGTCCCCTCCCGAAAATCACTTAAACGCACATAACTCATTACCAAATATTGATATCCATACATTTAGTACAAATATTGCTCTTATGTACATAAATTACACTATAAAATTGTTTTGCGATCGGTCCATATTTGATCATAGCTCTCATACTAGGTTCCCTTCCGAAAATCACTTAAATGCACAATATTCATTGCCAAATAATGATATAGATACAGAATTTTGAAATTTTGTCTTTATATACATAATTGGTCATAGCGCCTTTTACGAAAATCACTAAACGCATATTACTCATTACCAAATAATGCTATTGATACAAAATGTGGTTCCCTTCCAAAAATCACTTAAATGCACAATATTCATTGCCTAATAATGATATAGATACAGAATTTTGAATTGGTCATAGCGCCTTTTACGAAAATCTCTTAAACGCATATTACTCATTACCAAATAAAGCTATTGATACAAAATTTGGCACAAATATTAGTTTGGTCTATTTCAAGATTTTTTCACGATCGGTCCATAACATGGGTGCGGTCGGTCCCATGCAAGTGTCCTTCAGAAATCACTTGAACACACATTACTTATTACTAAATTACGATATAGATACAAAATTTGACTGAAATATAGTTTTTATGTATAGAAATTTAGCTTAAAGAATTTTTTACAATCGGTCTATAATTGGTCATATCTCCCATACTAGGTCCTGCCCATAAAAGCACTTTAACCGTATTTAACTAGTTGCATTATCAATTTTTGTAGAACAAAATTATATATATGTATTTTGAAAATCTTTAAATCTTTCACACACATGCACATTAAATATCGTTAAAACATATCTTAGGGCGCTATAAAAATATTAAAGAAAATGGGGTTTGTAATGTTCAATAAATCTTGTAATTGTAACAGATTTAAGCTCTTTTAATCTTGGGTTTTTTCTATTTAAGACATGAGAAAACTTATTTCTACAGATATTTGATCAATTAAACAAGTAAGAGTGTTATATTCGGCTATGCCGAAACTTATATACCCACCATCAAACCTCGTTTGACTCGAATGAAACTTACTTATGTCGAATTTCATCTATATACTCGTATTTTTAAGCTATTAATGAGCGTTGCAGTCACTTTCTAAAGGGGACCTTATATGGGGGGTAGGGTCAATCATGGACCGATCCTCATAAAATTTTGCATAGTGATTTTTGATCATAAGAAACTTACTTATGTCGAATTTCATCGCTATATTCGTATTTTTAAACAAGTTATGGCGGTTAAAGTTACTTTTCGAGGGGCCACTTGTATGTGGGCTATCCGAAAACGTGGACCGATATTGCCCATTTTCAATATCAAACAAACCTCACCTATAAGAAATATTTATGTGAAATTTCAACCCTCTAGCTCTTTCGTTTGGGACTCTATCGTGCTTTCAACAGACAGATAGACAGACGGACGGACGGACAGACATGGCTAGATCGTCTTAGAATTTAATGAGGACCCAGAATATATATACTTTTGTGGGTCTATGACCAATATTTCGATGTGTTACAAACGGAATGACAAAATTAATATACCCCCCCATCTTTTTTGATGGTGGGTATCAAAAAAAAAATATTTTATTTCAATTCTCAAACCGTGAGCCTCAATTATGAACCGATACTCATAAAATTGTGTACATTCAGGGCTATACTCGTATTTTAAATAAGGAACACTCGTAGTTTATTAGCCAAAACTCTTTCCTGAAGGGAACCTTTTGTGTATTACCGACACATTCCGCATGAAATTCGGAGCGAATTTCATAACCGTATTTCATAACTCATATTTTTAAGCCAGTAATGATCGTTTAAGTAATTTTCTGAAGGGGACCTTATATGGGCGGTAGGGTAAATTATATACCGATCCTCCCTAAATTTGGAGGAGAGATTAAACTAATGAGCGTTAAAGTCATTTTCAGAAGGGGACCTTATATGGGGGATAGGGTCATTTATGGGCCTATCTGAAAAAAAATTCGTAGAGCGATTTTGGTTCGTAAGAAACTTACTTATACCGAATTTCATCGCTATACTCGCATTTTTGGACCAGTAATGAGTGTTAAAGTAATTTTCTAAAGAGGACCTTATATGGGGGGTAGGGTCAATTATGGACCGATCCTCAAAAAATTTGGTAGAAAGATTTTGGCTCATATGAAACTTATTTATGTCGAATTTCATCTTCTAAAGCAGTTATGCCCGTTAAAGCTGTTTTTTGGAGGTCCACTTGTATGGGGGCAATCCGAAAAAGTGGACCGATATTGCCTATTCTCAATACCAAACAAACCTTAACAATAGAGAATATTTATGCAAAATTTCAACCGTCTAGCTCCTCTCGTGTGGTCTCGTGATTTCAACAGACAGACGGACGGACAGACGGACGGACATGGCTAGATCGTCTTAGAATTTAATAAGGAGCCGGAATATATATACTTTTATGGGTCTATGACTAATATTTCGATGTGTTACAAACGGAATGACAAAATCAATATACCCCCATCTTTTTTGATAGTGGGTATAAAAAGTATTAATATAAAAATAGCTGGTGGAGGGTATTTAAGATTAGGCTCAGCCGAATATAGCACTCTAACTTGTTTACTCTCAGCCGATATAGGTTTTCAGGGGAGATATTAATGATTTTCTAGATGGATTTGTAGATTTAAGTTTGAAATTCGAATTATTGTGAAAAATGCAATATGAATTTATTATTAACCCTATTTTAGGAGTGGGTTTTGTTCAGTAGTTTTTATTCTACATACAAAAGTGCATTCGTAGACATTCATTGAAGACCTATATATATAATTTTCTCGATCGTAGGAAACTACATCCGATCAATGTTTGATTAAAATTTTAACTACCTAAATAACAATTCTCATATACTATAAGAAATATATATCATGAGCATTATAAATGTAACAAACAATGGACGGAAAAAGGTCATTGCATTTCATTAGTATAGGTGTATTTATTTGGATTTGATGTATTAAACATTCTCTTCCTCAAACTAACCTAACGTTTCACGATAAAACTATTGTAAAAAAAACTCCAGATCATAAAGTTGATTCCAAAAATACACTGTCTCTTGCCAAACTCCTTGAAAATTGGTTCATGTTTTTTATATTTAGCCTAGAAATTTGGTGTTATAGCTGTTATTCTAAAGTGAACATAAAAATGTGCGTAGCATCCAATCAATATCATATAGAGTCATATTTAACTTCTGAGGTTAGACCTATTAATATGCCGAATTTTATGTAAAAAAGTGAGCATAAGAAGAATCGTGACATCTAATCATGATTTTATATAGCCTATTGTTCCACATAGAATAGAAATATTAGTGTTCTAAATTTCATGTAAATTGGTTTCATATAATTATAGTATAGAATATAGGTAAGGATAGTTTTATAAAACGTGGGCGTAGAAGGGGGCGTGGCATCGGATCAAGATCTTATATGTATATATAATATAGTTCTTTTCGGTATGCAAATTTTTAGGTAAATCGGTTTAGTAATTTTTGCACATTGTGATTACAAAATTGGTGTAATAATAGTTTTACAAAAAGTGGGCGCAAAAAGGTCGTGGCATCCGATCATGATCTTATATAGCGGTCCAAATTTCATGTAAATCGGTTGAGTAGTTTTGCCGTGAAAGCGTAACAAACAAACAGTCTTTTTTATATATAGGAATATACGTTATACGTCAACAGCATTCGTTATAAGCTGGGCAAGGCTTTGCATATCATGTTTGTAGTCAGTAACTCAAAATAACTTTTAAGTAGTTTTCTTTTCGAATCAAAGAATTTGCAACAAAATGGCATTGATTTGTTGTTGCATATTTTTAAATATTTTGTTATACCCACCACCACCATCAGTGGTAATAGAGGGTATATATAAGTTTGTCATTCCATGTGTAACACCAAGCAATATTTATCTGAGACCCAACAAATTATATATATTCTGGGTCGATTTAGCTGTCCGTCCGTCCTTCTGTCTGTCTGTGTAAAACACGCTCACGTTAAAACGAAGCAATGGAAATTAAACAAAATTCAGCAAAAATATTCATTATTATCAGGTATAGTTTGGTATTGAAAATGAGAAAAATCCCGGAAAATGAGTTTTTTTGTTAATAACTTCCGTCAGAATGCTGATATCTTCACAAAATTTTACAACTTAAAATCTTATGTCAATAGAATTTATTGAGAGAATAAATTTTCTGGATGGGTCAATATAGGACACAGCTCCCACACAGGGTCCCCTCCCGAAAATCAATTAAACGCGCATAACTCATTACTAAATTAAGATATCCATGTAAAATTTTGGTACAAGTATTGCTCATATGCACAGAAATATTACTGTGAAAGTGTTTTTTCGATCGGTCTATAATTGGTCACAGCTCCCATACAAGGTCCCTTCCCGAAAATCACTTAAACGCACATAACTCATTACTAAATTAAGATATCCATGTAAAATTTTGGTACAAGTATTGCTCATATGCACAGAAATATTACTGTGAAATTTTTTTCTGATCGGTCCATCCTTGGTCATAGCTCCCAAGGTTTTCTCCCGAAAATCACGCACATAGCTCATTACAAAATATTGATATCCATACATTTAGCACAAATATTGCTCTTATATACATAGCTCTCATACTAGGTCCCCGCCAGAAAATCACTTAAGTGCACAATATTCCTTACTAAATAATGATTTAGATACAGAATTTTTAAATTTTGTCTTTATACACATAATTGGTCATAGCTCCCATACAATAATAATACCTTCTACGAAAATTCTATTTCAAGATTTTTTCACGATTGGTGCATAACATGGGTGCGGTCGGTCCTATGCAAGATTCCCTTCAGAGAATCACTTGAACACGCATTAATTATTACTAAATTACGATATAGATACAAAATTTGACTGAAATATAGTTTTTATGTATAGGAATTTAGCTTAAAGAATTTTTTACAATCGGTCTATAATTGGTCATATCTCCCATACTAGGTCCTGCCCATAAAAGCACTTTAACCGTATTTAACTAGTTGCATTATCAATTTTTGTAGAACAAAATTATATATATGTATTTTGAAAATCCTTAAATCTTTCACACACATGCATACATGCACATTATTAAATATCGTTAAAGCATATTTTAGGGCGCTATAAAAATATAAAAGAAAATGTAATGTTTAATAAATTTTGGAATTGTTACAGATTTAAGCTGTTTAAATCTTGGGGTTTTTCTATTTAATACATGAGAAAACTTATTTCTACAAATATTTGATCATTTAAAAAAGTATTAATATAAAAATAGATAAAATTCGAGCTGAATATGTTTTGTGTACATACATATCATTCTACCAAATATCTTTTCGGGTCGGTCCATTATTAGTCATAGCTCCCATGACACTTAAACGAACATATTTAATTGTCAAATAAAGGTATCTTTATAAAATTCGACACAAATATGTTTCGTCTATATATGAATCACTCTATGATTTATATAAGGCCCTCTTCCGAAAATCATTTAAACTCACATATTTCATTGTCAAATAAATATATCTTGATAAAATTCGACACAAATAAGTTTTGTTTACATACATATGAATCACTCTACGAAATTTTTCTGGAGAGGCCCGTAATTGGTCATAGCTCCTATATAAAGTCCACTTCCGAAATTGGAGTGATATTCGACTTGAATTTTTTTTGCATATAAATCAATATACATACTAAATATACTAAATTTTTTTCGGTCCATAATTGGTCACAAGTCCCATATAAGGATAATTTCCGAAAATTACTTAAACGCACATTGACAATGAAAGTCATCGGGATAAAATTCGACATAAATGTGTATGTAGTATATATAAATCGTTATACGGAATTTTACTTCTGAAAATCACTTTATACTACCTAATTCATTATTAAATGATTATATCCAAATAAAAGTCTACATGATTATGTTTTAATATAGATAAATCATTCCCAGCTAACATTTTTTGAAATTTTTGATCACATTCGAGTCATTTATGACTCTTCTGCACGATTAAAATTATCATATATGCGCTCATTTTCTGATCATAAATGATACATTCGTCGGGAGAAAATGGTACCCTACCCGAGACTGTTCTAAACGAGTCTTTTATAAGCTCCATTTCTGATCAGTTCTGACTCATTTTTTTTATTTTTCGAGTCATTAATTAGCCGACTTACTGGTCGTTTTAGAATTATTTTTGAATCATATTATAGTAACTTTTGAGTTTTAAATGAGTGTTGGGTAACATTGGGTAAAAATGTAAATTTTGTATTAAACTACAATATCTTGCCCTTAATAATCAAGAAATAAGTTTTGCGCGAATCACTTTTATTAAATAAATTGTAAAAATAGTCACTCATTAAAAACCAAATGTCGTTTTCGTTGTTATCGTTGTTATTGTTGTACTGAATTTTAATTTAGTTTTGATTTATGTTTACAACATAGACGAGCAAAACCACTCACGTAATTATCGTGATTTTTACTTTTTTTGTATTCATTCCCGTGGTCGTAATCATGGTGAGTCATAAATAAAAATATTGACGTGGGAATTTCGTAGATCGATTAAGGACCATGTTTGATTTTTCTTTGTACTCTACTAAACTTACGTGGTCGTGGGTAAAAGGTACTCACGACCCCAGCTCTAGTTTAGACAAAACATTGAGGGCTGGTTTTTATTATTTAGTTCATTCTAATCAGCATTATTTTTGCAATGTTGCAAAATTATTGAAATCGATATAAACCCAAATTTTGAATTTAAAGTAATTTTTCTATATACATATATACAAAACTGGATAATTTTTTTTTATTTTCAAATAATACAGAGTATATACACTATCGGACAAAATAAAGTGCAAAAGTACTCATGCAATATTCTTTCAACGAAAAATCGGTTAAATGATTATTGAATATGGAAACTTTTTCAAAATCATTAAGTTAATATACAATGCTACAAAAATAACAATAAAACTAAATTATTGTGCATAAAATTTAAAATCATTAAAGTAAATTTACTTTTTGTCGGACAAAATAAAGTATAAATTTTATATATCATTATTTAAATTTCTTGTATATAAAAGTTTTTTATCTATTTTGGTTCTGATTTTAATATTTGGATCTACTTAAGCCATTTTGGTAATATTTTCAAAAGAAATCCGTTTTTGATCACTATTTCATAGGAATTTTTTGATCAATTGTGGTCCAAAATTAATCTATTAGATTTAGGGCGGTGCTCTGAGCAACTTATTTAAAATGTTCAGTGATTTGTCCTACAGTAATGTTATTTTTTACTTTATCAAGTGCTTAAGCTTTTTATCTTGCCGAGATATAAAGTTGCACAAGTTCATTTCGAAGGCCTTGATCTTAAGATTTAACTGTAATATTGCTCACATAGGACTTTTTGAATAAATTTCACTTAAGTTCCGCATACCTAACGTTAAAACTTGGACACACACGAAGAGTCAACTGACCCATACCTTCACTCTTTCACCAACATATTTAAAAGCATGGAAATTTTGTTCGATTATAGTATTTAATTTCGTATTTTTTAGCTCAAATTTACGTAGTTGGTCAGATGAGTGCCAATTTGTACCGAACATTTTAAAATGTCAACAATGAGTGTGAGTTTAGCCCTTCAATATACAAAATTTTAAAAACAATACCCCTGGTTTAAACATTATGGTGGAGGGCTATCGGTATTGGTACATTATTCAACTTTAGGAGCAGGAATTCTAGTGAAAATGGAGTAAACAATAGCAAATGAGCGTATTTAATAAAAAATTTGAAATAAATGCCGTAAAATGGGAGACTTAATGCCTCAACAGATTCATGACTTCAAACACACGACAAAGGTTGAAAACATTATTGTTAGCAAAAAAAAAAAAAAAAAAAAAAAACACTGAAAAATTGGCATCGCCCTAAATTCAATAAATTAATTTTTGACCATAATTGATCAAAAATTCCGCTGAAATAGCGAACAAAAACGGATTTCTTTTGAAAATAATAGTATGGGGAAAGCAAGGGGAAGGGAAGGCGATTGCGAATAATAATGGTAAAAAAATTACAAAAATGGCTTGAGTAGATCCAGATGTTCAAATCAGAACCAAAATAGATAAAAAATTTTGATATACAAGAAATTTAAATAATGATATATAAAATTTACACTTTATTTTGTCCGACAAAAAGTGAATTTACTTTAATTTTAGATGCTATACAGAAAAATTTTAGGTGGAATAAATTTGTTTTTTATACCCTACACCACTATAGTGGGGAGGGTATTTTGCGTTTGTGCTGATGTTTGTAACACCCAAAAATATTGCTCCTACACCCACCTTAAAGTATACCAATCGACTCAGAATCACTTCCTGAGTCGAGCTATGTCCGTCTGTCCGTCCGTCCGTCTGTCTGTCTGTGTGTCCATGTAAACCTTGTGCGCACTACAGGTCGCAATTTTTGAAATAATTTGATGAAATTTGGAACATGCACTTCTCTTGGCCCAAGGACGAACGCTATTGAAAATGGTTGAAATCGGTCCATTATTTCACCTAGCCCCCATACAACCGGACCCCCCGAATAGGACCTTTGACCTCATAATTATGTTAAATGATCTGCTATCTCTACAAAAATTGGAAAAGTTTAGTTTTATATATGTCTTAATAATTCTAGTGATTTTCGAAAAGATCGGGCATTTTTTGACCCTAGCCCCCATACAAAGTCCCCCTCAGAAAATGACTTGAATGTCCACAATTCACTTATAAACAGTAGTATCACGATGAAATTTGGCACAAATGAGTTTTATATAAACATAATTCCCAACAATAAATTTTATAGGGATCGGACCAAGTTTTACTCTAGCCCCCATATAAGCGGACCTTCCGGTTTGGGCCTTTTAGCTCATAACTTTGTCAAATATACTACTATCTCTCCAAAAATCGGCACAACTAAGTTGGATATAATTATAAATAACACTGTAGATTTTTATAATGATCGGTCATTATTTGACCCTATCCCCCATACAAAATCCCCTTCAGAAAATGACTTGAATGTCCACAATTCACTTATAAACACTAGTATCAATATGAAAATTAACACAAATAGATTTTATATAAACATTTTATATAAAATGTCGACATTAAATTTTATAAGGATCGGACCAATTTTTGCCCTAGCCCCCATACAACCGGACCTACCGATTAGGGCCTCTTAGCTCATAACTACGATAAATATACTACTATCTTCCCAAAAATTGGCACAACTAAGTTTGATATGTAATTATAAAATTTATGTAAAATAAAAGGTAGCCTATTGCCAGACATACGAATGTGCTGTGAAAATTTGAAGAAAATCAGTTTAGCCGTTTAGTAGTCTATAACGTTCAAACATACAAACATATAAACACACAAACATACAAACATATAAACATACAAACAAACACACATTCATTTTTATATATGTATAAAGATAATTCCGGTCGTTTATCTTTTAACTACGTCTAATATACTACTATCTATCCAAAAGTCGGCACAATGTGGTGAAAATATTTGTCCTTATTAAGCTATGTCCGTCTTTGTGACCGTATAAACCTTGTGTGCACGCAACAGATCGCAATTTTGAATATAATTTGTTAAAATGTGTCACATACTATTCTCTGGATCCACTGACGATGGCTGTTGAAAATGATTGAAATCGGTCTTCTATTTTTCCTAGTCAGCATACAACCGAACATGAACAGACATTATTTGGAACCTATATAAGATTAACAGAAATGCTTCATTATTGAAATTAATCACATTTAATGTTCGCAATTGGTGTAGGGTATCATATGGTCGGCCACGCCCGACTATAATTTCTTACTTGTTTTATTGTTATTTTTGTAGCATTGTATATAAACTAAATTAATTTAAAAAAATTCCGTATTCAATAATCATTTAACAGATTTTTCACTGAAACAATATAGCATGAGCACGTTTGCACTTTATGTTGTCCGATAGTGTACCTTCATTTCCAATTTAACTTTTTAAGTTATCGCTTTTCATTATAAAGCTACAGCGAAAATTCTAAATCAAGTAATTATTTCCCTTTTAAAGTCGAATGGCATTTCCGATGTAGTCATTGGGATCCGAGGTAGTAAGACATCCGTTCCTTTGTATTGGCCAATTATAACCGTTGCTTCGATTAATTTCTTAACTGTTAATCGAGTACCATTACAAAGACGTGGTGGATCTATATTTCGCAAAAAAATAATTCGAACGCCAATTTTCAACATCAGTTCGTGGAAATTCTACAGAATAATTGACGACATCATCAATACTGGTAACAGTATCAATGGATTTATATGTTTTTAAAATACCATCGATTCTAATCAAAATAATATTATTGATACAATTAACGTCAATGTTTTTGGGTGCCAGTAAAGTACTCTCACATACACAGAAAAAAATAAAAATCGTATTTGACTACAAAATTCACAGATCTGAATCCAAAATTATTCAATTTCCAGTCTATAAAGATTTTTGTCTCATTGACTACGACATTTGTAATTTTTTGTTTTGGTTTTTTACAGTCGATAAAAAAAATAATCAAATCGACTAAAATATTACTCAGTCAAATTTTTACTACCCAATAAACTTTTTTATCAACCCAATAAAAGTTTTTGTTAAATTTCTTAATTATTTTTCGATAAAATAATTTGTTGGTTTGATTATAAAATTTGTTAAGTAATTAGAAAAAAAAATTATAATTATTTTTATTAAGACAACCTTTTTTTTTTGTTGGATTTTATGTCAATTTCAATTAAAAATATCATTGATTTGACTAACTTTTTTTTATCAAATTTGCTTTTTCCACCCCAAAAATTGTTTTAATTTATTTTTACTTTTATTAAAAAAATATATATAATAAAGTTATTACAATGAAATATAATATGTATATACATATTTATAATTGTACATTTTAGGATTATAAATAATAAATTTTTAATTTTTAAGTTTTAAACAATGTTTTATAGTTTTGCATTATTCTTTTAAATTAAGTATTTCATTAATTACAGTGAATACTTTTGAATATTTCTTTTCTGAATTAATTTCATAAAAAAATTGTTGCATAAAATTATAAAATAAATCAGATTCTATAGGAAACTCCAAGTTAAACACAAAGAATATTTTAAATAGAATATCTACAGCGGTGATTATTTGTACCATTGGATATTTAATTTCATCAAAATAAACAAAAATTTCTTTAACATTTGCAATTTCACCAAGAGATAGCAACCTTGGTTGGATGTTACATTTTTGAAGTTTAAGGAGTTTTAATTTCTTATCCAGTTCCTCTTTGGTTTCTGCAACTATGGCAAACGAATCTTGGGAATCTTTTACGGTAAACTTTTTTCTGATTTTGGCTCCGGCTTTGTCTGTAACTACTTTCTGCTGAGGTGGAAACAAATAATGTAGGCAATATAGAATAGAAAATATCCTCGATTCTGAAAAAAAAATCAAATGTATTAAGTAAATATTAAATGTCAATTATATAACAAGTCAATAATGTAGTAGCTTACCACTATCGCACGACTTTAAATTTGTTAGCATTTTTGAAACGGTAACATTGGGTACTTTAGACTGAAGCAGATGCAACAATTTACTTTCCGTTAAAACCCACTTAGTTTTCATGTCTTTAGCTTGTGGATACTTAAGACCAAAATCTATGTCAATCTGTAAAATTTAAGTTAGTTAAAAATAATATAATTTATTGTGTAAAAAGAGTTAACTTACTAATGTATATCCGGAAGGTTTGATGTATTCAGGCCATAATTTTTAGATCTCGGATGTAGACTTTGATTCCTTAATTTGCTTAAATCTACATTGACAACATTTCCTCCAATATAAGTCCATTTCATCGTTACTATAGTGTCCACTTCGAAGAATTTGAATAGCGAAACTGGAATCTTTTTTCGGAACTAAAAGATATGATAAATTTGTTTGACACGCATAATTTTTTTTTAACAATAATCTTATCTAATTCATCACGCAATTTAGTTTTAGATTCTTCTTCAGACTAGAAAATACCTTTTGATAGTCGTTTTAAATTAAATATCTTGTTGTAAAATTTACCTCTTTTCCCAGTATTATAATATTCCTGAAATTATATAATAGTAAATTTGAATGTATGTATATATTTTCTCATTCAAAAATTAAACCTTACCAATTCTTCTGAAGGAAAAATTTTACAGATTTCCTTCTCCAAATCAGCACATTGCGAAATTGATAATTTATAACCCTTTGCTTCTATATATTTGGAAATCGTGTCAATAAGTAAATTGCGATGACCCTCATGAAGAATTTTATTCTTTTTCATATATTTGTTTGCCGTTTTCAGTATCTTGGAGAATAGTATTAACGGAAACAAATTGTTGTTGGTTAAAACATCTTGGTTTTTCTAAATTAGTACTTTCATCAATATGCGTCTTTTTCCATTTTTCAAATTCATCTTCAAATGTTATCATATCACCGATAGGAAGACCATAAAAAAGCATATCAATATGTTTTGGTTTGAGTATTTTTAATACCTTGATCGTAATATGATGGTCTGCAAAGATAATAAAAAATCAGTTGATATTATAAGTGAATAATTATTACTTAAGAAAGACTTACCAATAAAATGGTTATAAAGATGTTTAAGGTTCCAATCCTGTAAGAGGAGGTACACATCATGATCAGCCACTGTAGATTCATCGGTTTCTGAAGATTCCTAAAATTCCATAATATTAACAAATACTGTGATAGAATTCTTTTAATTTTATAAATATTGTTCCCATAATTGTAATTTTCTCCACGGGAGGGCAAGTTATTTGTTCGAAGGGAATAATTTCAAAAGAAGGAGCTAAAGTCGATATTTCGAAGGCTCCAAAATGACGGTTATATTGACTGCTAACTTTTTTGCAACATAAAGCTATATCTTCTTTTCTAATTTTTATTATATAAGCTACAATATAAATGTCAAAATTATTTCGGAATGTCCCAATATAAGATTTATTGTCATATTTAAAACCAAACATAAATGCTTCCGAATATACACTTATGTCATTACATTGTAAAATGTTTGATATTTGTTCTCTTACAGAAGCATCTTTAATTATTTTATTAAACACATTTTGCTCGTCCTCATCACTGGTTTTTTTTTTTATTTGGTGTTTTATAGAATGTTCTTCTGGATGTTATTATATGAGAATTTATTTTAATTCTTTATGTTTAGCTTCGAATTTAAAATTCCAAAAATTACGTAATGGTCCAGATTTTTGCATTATCATTGGATAATGAAGTAAATTGTGAAATTCTGGGGTTAAATTACTTTTGAATAAATTTTGGTAGGTTTGATTGAGGATTTCAATTTTTTTTTTAATTTTAGAAATTAGTGAATCTGATATTTCATAACATAACAAATCTTCAATTAAATCAAAGAATGTTAATAGAAACTCCCACACTTCATCATTCTGAGGTATGTATTCCCCGAACAAAATTGGAAAATAATAACAAAATGACATCATTTGCCTAGCTGACAATTTAAGTTTACAACTATCTAACTTCCTAAATGTAATGCTAACTTTTTCAGTCCCTCTGTAATTTTCAAAGTAAGAAAAATATTTGATTCTGGTGTTAACATCATCAATCGTCAAATATTTCATTTTTTTAATAAAGTGTACTAAACATTTACATAAAATTAAGTGGCATATTCCCTCATAGAGGTCGTGCATTACATCGATAGCGAAATTTTCAGTTACGTGAAATGAAGGTATATTATTAAAATTTGACTTTGTTGCTATACCGTATTCTATTGGGGTTTCAGTTTCAAGAGCTTCCCTATAGTTTATTCTATTTCTTAAAAGTGCTTCATTTTCAGTTACGGCCTTTTGTGAATCTTTTTTTTCTATTAAAAAAAATCTGCAAAAATATTTGGCTGAAAATGACTTTGAAAAGCCAAGAGTGCAGTTGAGTCCTAGGTTATCACCTAACATAAGGCCCATTAAAAAATTAATCTTTTTCGGTCCAGTTACAGTATTTATTTCAATGCCAGTTATTTCAAGGTCAATGATTGACTCAAAACATTTATTTCCATGTTTTTTAACGTCAGCTGAAAGTATGGAGCATGCAAGAAAAACACTATTCAATTTTGAGGAGTTCTGTGGCATGCACGGAAAGCTATAATAGAAATTACATACTGCCTGATTTTTTGCTTTGGAACCCAATGGATTATTAATGACAAAATCGTCATTGTATAAATAATATGGAATCAGAATCTTATTAGGATATAGGGATTTCTTTTGTTTCCATAGGTCTGACTGTATGAAATTAATTTTTCTATCGTTTTTTTCAGTAGCTTCCATATGGGTAAGAACTTTGTCAATGAAACCATCTTTTGTAGAAATCTGTTCAAACTGAAAACGTAAAGGCATTAAAGTGCCTTTAGCATTTAAGGATTCGTCAATTGAAAATACTTGTAATTCCTCTATAAGTCTTTTTTCTGTTAAATATTTTTCTAAAATATAGTCGGTATTAACATTTTTAAATAAACTTTTTAAGTCGTTTACTAAAATTGTTGGAGTTATTTTTCCGACACAGTTTTCAAGAAAATTACAAATCGGTTCAATTATAAAGGAATGGATTGATTTTTGTAAGGAAATTATGTCTGAACGACTGTAATTATTATTGGAATGTAATTGTATTACAAATTTTGTGGCGAATTCCATAACATTTTCAAAATATTTAGTATAACAAAAAGGTGGGTTCGACGATGATTGATTACAAAAAGAACTGTCCACGTTTAAATTCTCGGAATCCATACAATGGGACTTACTTGTTTCTTCCTCTAATATATTATTTACATTTTTACACAAATTAATTTTTTTTAAAACTATTCAAAACGTGTCTCTTAAAACTGTCTTTCGATGAAAATCTTTGGTAACATTCCCCAAAATTACAAATAAAATTGGTTCCAAAAGGTGTGTGTTTTTTTAAATGCACAAAATATATTTCTGCGGAGTCAAACGCCTCATCACAAAAGAAACACTTAATTAAACTTTCCATCTTTATGTGGCTTCCGAAAAAATTATAGATGTATGTACATAAATAATTAAAAACAAGTAAGAGTGTTATATTCGGCTATGCTGAATCTTATATACCCACCATCAAACATCGTTTGACTCGAATGAAACTTATTTATGTCGAATTTCATCTATATACTAGTATTTTTAGGCCAGTTATAAGCGTTAAAGTAATTTTCTGAAGGGGACCTTATATAGGGGGGTAGGGTCAATTATGGGTCGATCCTCATAAAATTTGGTAGACAGAATTTGGTTCGTACTAAATTTATTTGTGTCGAATTTCATCGCTACACTCGTATTTTTAAGCCATTAATGAGCGTTGCAGTCATTTTCTGAACGGGACCATATATGGGGGATAGGGTCAATCATGGACCGATCAACATAACATTTTTTAGATCGATTTTGACTCGCATGAAACTTACTTATGTCGAATTTCATCTATATACTAATATTTTTAAGCCAGTAATGAGCGTTAAAGTCATTTTCTGATGGGGACCTTATATGTGGGGTAGGGTCAATTATGGACTGATCCTCATAAAATTTTGCATAGTGATTTTGGATCACAAGAAACTTACTTATGTCGAATTTCATCGCTATATTCGTATTTTTAAACAAGTTATGGCTGTTAACGTGGACCGATATTGCCCATTTTCAATACAAAACAAACCTTACCTATAAAAAATATTTATGTGAAATTTCAACCCTCTAGCTCTTTCCATTCGGACTCTATCGTGCTTTCAACAGACAGACGGACGGACAGACATGGCTAGATCGTCTTAGAATTTAATGAGGACCCAGAATATATATACTTTTGTGGGTCTGTGGCCAATATTTGGATGTGTTACAAACGGAATGACAAAATCAATATACCCCCATCTTTTTTGATGGTGGGTATAAAAATACTATGTATATTTGTTTATAATCACTCTTCACTTTAAGCAAAAACGCGTATTAATTGCAATTGTAATTACTTTCATTTTTTAACAGATCACTTTTTACATAATACGTCTGTCCACATTGACTAGCAAAGTAAAACTAAACATAAACAAACAAAAAAACCGTTGATAATTTTACGCGTGTCTTGTTTATACATAATCTTTCATACAGATGTTTAACAACAAAAATATTAAGCTAAAATGTGATTTGCAAAAAAAAAAAAAAAATGTAACGTCTTTTGAAAGCGTAGTAACAGCAAATTGCATAGCAACAGCAAAGAAAAGTACAAGAAAATGCACTCGATGATAAAATTGTAGGTGAATTAATCAAACTGACTAATTTTTTTAGTCAAACAGATTAATTATTTTATTAAGTGAATTTATCGGTTGCTATTTTTCTAAAGTCATCTTTTGAATAATTATTTTATCAACTTAACCAAATTTTTAATCAAAAATTGTCTATTTATGAAAAAAAAAAAAATTGTAGGCAATTTTAGCTCCAGTTTTTTCTGTGTAACCACTGCCTATTTTTCTTAAGGCAATACTCTTTTGTGATCGAACGTTAGCTAAAATCAATGAGATGAGAAAGGTTTTTCCGGATCTTCATGGCGCATCAATGAAATAAAATCCTCCTTTTTGGTTTGTAATTGTTAACATTATTGTATTGTATGCCATTCTCTGCTCTGGTTGTAGATGCGGTAAATTTTCTGCCACCAAATTCTCTAAATCTTGTGGATTGTAACCCATTTTATGTTGCAGATGTTGGTCATTTGCTTTAAATAATAATATGAATACTTACTACAGTGACTTTTACAAAATTTAAGACTCCAGCTGTTTTAGTTTCCAAGATACATTAATTTAAGTATTTTCTTTATCTTCATATCTCTAAGCTATACCAAGTGTGGTTTGCTATCCTAAAATTATAATAATTAAAAAACTTCCTTTAAGATTTTTGAAGATTCTATCTCTTACAGTTTCCCAGATATACGATTTTTTTCATTTAATTTAAATGAAAGGTGCCAAGCCCCTATTGAATGTCAGAGTTGTTCGTGCAAAATTGAGGATTCTAGCTCTAATAGCTTTCCAGATACACGAATTTTTGTACTTAATTCATATGGGAGGTACCAAGACTGCCTAAAAGTTGCTAAAGTTTCTCCGAAAAAAATGAGGACTCTAGCTGTTATATTTTCTCAGATATACAATTTAAGATTTTCTTTATATGGGAGGTGGCACGCCCACTGTAGCTAGGCTGCTAATTTCATTCCCATGTATTCATATGAATGATAAAGTTGTCTTACACATTCTGAGATAAGCGACTCTTAATACTTATTTTGTAAATGGGCGTGGCACGTCGCCCACTTGAAATTTTGAAGTAAAAGGTAGCATATAGTTCCTTTGAGACATACAGGAAGAGACTGTGAAAATTTCCGAAAAATCGGTTCAGCCGACAGGTAAACGTCTATAAAGTCCAAACAAACAAACATGCAAACACACGTTCATTTTTATATATATGTATACCCTTCAAACATTTAGAAGACAAAACTATTGCGCATCACTTCTGGACGATTGTCAGACGAGAACGCACGTTTTACAAAAACAAAATACATTGATTTCGAGTTTTCATCTTCTAGAGATATACTTTTAAGTTACTTCCGGATGATAGTAAGAAGAGTGTATCCATTTTACTTAAACAAAAAAACATGACTGTTGAATTATTTTCATCTGGAAGTATACTTTTAGTGACTTCTGAATGATATTAAGGTGAGAACACACATTTTACAATAACAAAATACATTGTTTCCGAATTTGTATCTTTTTGGTTTGTATGTTTATGTCACTTCTGGAAGACAGTTTGAAGAGTGTTTACATTAATGTTGTATTTTATTCATCTGGAAGTGTAGATTGTAGTCACTTGTGGACGATTGTCAGACGAGAGCACACATTTTACAAAAACAAAATACATTGATTTCTAGTTTTCGCCATCTGGAAGTATACTTTAAGGTTACTTCCGGATGATAGTGAGAAGAGTTTGTACACTACCGTAATCGCGAAAAAAATAAAAATAAATAATGCAAAAATTTTGCTAAGTTCAGTGATGTTTTGTGTTTTGTCCAGTCAGTTTTAATTATTCATTGTAAAACTTAAATTAGTTGTTGAATTTAATATTCATAGAAAAATAGTGTAATTAATATATTGTCCCCCATTTTCTCATTGTCTGATTATGTTTTATCATAACGATAAATTGACATTTTACATACAAAAATTATTTTAACCGGCAGTATATCCACCTGTTAAACGATAACCGGAGGTTGAGATATTGGCCCTATGAATCTTAAGTAATAAAAAACAATATGACAGTGTTGTGTTAAAAGTCAACTGTTAATAAACATTTAAGAAGGTTTTTGTTAATTGCTGAAGTTTATTAAATAAATACCAAAAAGTAATTATCTTCAAGGATTATATAGATAAAATTAAAAAGTAAGTTGTCATTAAAATACTATTTTATGAATAAGTTAACAACTCTAAACGGCTTCCATTTCCATTATTTACATTAAAATTTTACTTAAAGTATTTAAACGCTAGCTGGAATCATTATATTCAAATTAATACTACTGTTTTGTACATAAATTATTTTTTGACTTGGGTCACTTGACACGAAATTGCATATTTTACAATAACCGTTTAGGGTCGTTAAGGTGTTTCTATCGTTAGTCACTGTAAATAATTTAAAAAATAATCCATGTCTTAGTAATTTCAGATCTTTATAGACGGTTTAATTCCAAGTTATTTAAAAAATGTTCATGAAAGGTAATGTTTTTATTGATTCAAAACAATAAATAAATAAATTAATTAATTTTTAATTATTATTTTTTTTATTTATTGCACCCTCTCTTTAAATACTTCTAACCGAATTAAAATATAAAAAAAGGGATCTGGTAAGCTATATATGTCTTATTTCATCATGCGGTTCCATTCAAAATGTCGATTATTTCCAGAAAATGTAAAAAATGGATCTGACCGTTTAAACTTTGGTGGGAAATGTATTGATCATTTTATTGCTTCCTAAAGTATAACAGCTAATTTCAATAAATACAAAAATATGTATGTTCAATATTAATGCGTTCCAAAATATAATTCATACAATTTGATGGATTGATCATAAAATTTATGAAGAACTACAAAAATATTTTAGAGTCCAACCTTTTCCATTTTTGAAAGTATACCAGTCAACAGCTAGTAGATTAATACAAATTTCCTGAAAATTTTCTTATTATAAGGTAATAATTCTAAATTCTTGATACATACATATGTACATATATTACTTTTTTAGATTAGTTGTTAAATCAATTATTTTTTCTACTATTTTAATTTCAATTATTTCAATAAAAACTATAAAATTTCATTTTATTTAGATTTATTTTTATAGATTTTATCTGGGTGAGTATACAAATAGAAGAAGAGAAAACTAATCTTCTAGAAGATAAGATAGGAACACTTCTAGATGATACTAAGTAGTCACTTTAAGAACTGACTTCCTAGTCACATCTAGAAGGGTCTTTGGCAACACCATACTTCCAAGAGTGATCTAGAAGTTTCTTCTGCGGGTCTTCCAGAAGTATCTTCCACGTTACGCTTAGACGTTCCCCAGCTCAGCATCAGTTCTTCCCGACTGGTGACAAGAATTCGTATACTTCCGCAACATTGCTGGCGAGCTTTTAGCACGTTTGGAAGTATCACACGGGTAACTTCCGCAATAGAAAATGTTTGTAGGGTATAGATAGGATTAGTTTTTAAAAGAGTTTGTTTGTTGTGAATAATCACAACAAATATTGTCAATCTAGCGTTTTGAAAATAATTTAGTTTGTCTTCCTCTTAGCGATTTTGTGTAAATTTTTATTTTACTAATATGTTTGTAACAAGAAGTTTTAAAACAATAACATATTTGTAATGATATTACATGTTTTGTTAACTTTAAATATCCATTTATTTATAAGAAAAATCATAATTTCAATTGTTTGTTTTTTTTTTTTGGTGTTTTGTTAGTAACAAGAAGTTTTAAAACAATAACATATTTGTAATGATATTACATGTTTTGTTAACTTTAAATATCCATTTATTTATAAGAAAAATCATAGTTTCAATTGTTTGTTTTTTTTTGGTGTTTTGTTAGCGATTGAGATTTTAGCAATTGTATGCAATATATTTCAAAGTTTAAAAAAATGCGGTTGAATTCTTTTAATCATTAGGTACTCCAAAAATAAAAAAAAATCGGAGCATACTTTTTTTAGATATGTATATTCCATCGAAGTTAAAAAATAATTAACCCACAGAAATAATACTTGTTTTTTAATATTTTCTCTAATCCACAATTAAACATCGATACCAGCAATTTTGTACTTTAAATGTAGCCAGTATATTCAAATGCAAAACAAATACTCAAATTTTTGGAAAAATAAATCTTTGACAATTATTTTTCTAAAATATAAAAAAAACACTTTTAATCTTAAAGTTTTTATCAATATATTGTTCTGACTATGGTGCCATCTAGCGGATACGTTACGAGTTAAATAATTTCCACCACCATCAGTGGTGATGGAGGTTATATATTACTTTGTCATTCCGTGTGTAACTCCCAGAAATATTCATCTAAGACCCAACAAAGTACACATATTCTTGGACCTTATGAAATTCTGAGTCGATCTAGGTATGTCCGCCTTTCCGTCCATCTGTCTGTATAGTCTGTATAAAACATTCCCAAAATATCTATTATTGTCCTAGGCAGTTTGGTATTAAAAATGAGCAAAATCTGTTCACATCGAAAAAAGTTATGAATCAAAATTTGAAAAAACTCCGAAAAAATTAAGCTTTTTTTTACATATTCACACATTTATTTTAATACAAGTGCTTTATTCTTGCTGAAAATTGGTGGAATCGGTCCTCAATTTCATATACCTCCCATACAAATGTACATATTAACGGAAAATGAGTTTTTTGTTAATAACTTCCGTTTGAATGTCGATATATTCACAAAATTTTACAATTTAAAGTTTTATGTCAGTAGAATTCATCCAAAAAAGGATCAGAATCGGTCTATAATTAGTCATAGCTCCCATACAGAAAATCATTTAAACGTACATAACTCATTATTAAATATTACCTTTTGTTGGAGGTAAAAGTCGTTTAATTTTTTAACCAATATTTAAAGAAAAATGGAGATAAAATATGGGGGTTAGTCTAGTTATGGTTGTCTCCTTAGTTACATGTATAACACTTAAATTTTATAAAGAGTGGTAAAAAAAGTACAAAAAAACTTCGCAACAATTGAAAGTTTGTTGTACATTACGCGATATTTGAATATGGACGCTTAAGATATATTATAAGACGCATAAACAATACTACTACGGAGGTGGGTACCTTGGCCTCCGTGGCGGACAATGCGTCAAGTGTACAGCATGCCGCTGGCAAAAATATAGGGGTGAAAGAGAAGGATGTACTCGGAGAGAGCTCTAAGCTACCTCAGCCTTTAAATATAGGTGAGGGTTCCGACTCTGAATCCTCAGATGATAATAATAATAATACCATTATAGCAAATCCCAAAAAGGATGAAGTAGAGCAAATGGTGAAAGAGGTGAGTGATAGCATAGCTAAACTACCTATTACTAAGAAAAGACTTTCTGGAGCACAGAGGAGGAAGTTGAAAAAGATGCTTCAGGAAATCATAGTTAGTCAATCCCACGACACTCCAAAGGAAAAATCGGACTCTCTCACAAGATCTGAGGCAAAAAGGATCAGGTCTCCCGAGGAGTTGACAACTGAGAATAAACCTAAGAAGAAAAAGAGCTCCCCGTCTTCTAATACACAGTGAAGCCAAGCCATACTTCACTCAAAGGAAACTCAAGTGAGAATCCTGCGAGTAAGGGTGACAACGCCAAGCCAGATATTCCGAAGACGAACACGTCGGCGAAATCAACCTCGAAGGTAAGGGAATCTCAAAAGAAGCCCCGAAAAACGAGGAAGGAGAAGCTAGACGGAGGAGAAGGAAAAGTTGCCAGAAGTAGGCACCGGGACCAAAGTTGCCAGAAGTAGGCACCGGGACGATCTCTGCTATGCAGTTTACGATGCCGGTAATCCGACAGGCAAAATTCCAAAAGACCAACAGAGTAAAATAGAAGACCTGGTCAACAATAAGATAGGGGACCATGCAATCGCTTCAAAGGGCAAACAACCAATAGAGAGCGAGAGCTGCGAGTTCAGCATGGGCGTGATGTTGATGAGGTTGGTATCTCACCAATGTGTTAGCACCCTAAAGAACTTGGTGGAAAGTATCCCTCCTCCCTGAGACGGCGCTAGGCTGGGACTGGCAAAGAAGAGCGAGCTTCCGGAGCTCCTAAAGTCCACTGTCTACATAAAAGGATGGGGCAGTAAACTGGCTAATGAACGTATACTGGAAATTCTTGGAGGTCAAAATGCTGAGCTGGCCGTGGAAAAATGAGATGTCTTTTACAGGAAAGAAGAACCTGAGGGAACTTTATTTGTAATAGGTATCGACCAGAAATCCATGGCTAGTCTTGCCAAGAATAAAGGAAGGGCTTACTTTGCCTCTAAATCTGTCATATTCAAAATTGGGAAGGTGCCGATTGGAAGGGCTGTTACAACAAGCCTCGAAAAGGACACTAAAAACCTAAGACCACAGCATCAGTATCCACTACTGATAACGTTGAGGAGTCAAATCCTAAAATCGAGGAATTTACCATTAACTCGCCAGA
Source organism: Lucilia sericata (assembly GCF_015586225.1). Classification (NCBI taxonomy): domain Eukaryota; kingdom Metazoa; phylum Arthropoda; class Insecta; order Diptera; family Calliphoridae; genus Lucilia; species Lucilia sericata. The sequence goes on along the minus strand of NW_023994312.1, from coordinate 41,130 downwards.
AGAAAGTGTAGTTGCCCTTTCCAAAATTGGGAAGGCGCCAATTGAAAGAGCTGTCAAAATCGGCCCCGACAAGGACACTAAAACACCTAAGACAGTACCCAAAGCATCATTAGCAAGTACTAGCAACGTTGAGGAGTCAAATCCTAAAAGCGAGGAGGAAATCACTCACCCGCCAGAAGACAGAACAGCAGTGCTCTCCAGAATTGGGAATGTGTCTATTAAAAATACTGCTATTCCTATGCCTGATAAGGACACCGCAGTGCCATCAACAGTACCCACTGCATTAATAGCCACTTCAGGCTATCCGGAGGAGTCAAATCCAAAGAGCGAGGAGGTGACCACCAACTCGCTGGAAGACAGTTTAATGGATGACCATGATTGAGGTTATCCAAATAAACCTCCATCGGAGCGAGACAGCTACCAACGCTCTGATGGCTAAGATCAACACAGGTAAAATACATATAGCTTTAATCCAGGAACCTTGGACGATTCGCAACAATGTTTCTGGATTAAATCGCGTAAATTTCCTACTTTTCTACGCTGATACAGGATCTCGCCAGAGAACATGTATCTTATGTCACAAGAACTTATGTTTTCTCCTCTCAACAGGATTATCAACGTCGGATGCAACGGTGCTGAAGCAAGGTCGCGTTAACATATTCCTTGCATCTATTTACCTGCCTTTCGATTCTCCGACACTACCAACGTCGGATCTGATGAAACTGGTTGAAGAGGCACAAAGAAAAAATAAGAAAATTGTAATAGGTTGTGATGCTTAAATATAAGCAGCATGCTTATGTAAAGGGACGATCGGTGGAAACCGCTTTAAATGAAGTTGTCCACTACATAGGTGAATCTTTCGATAGCAAACTGTATACACTGGCGGTATGCATTGACATCGAAGGCGCTTTCAATAACGTGCACACTGATACCCTTATCCAATCCCTAGACCAGTTTTATGTTGACCGGGTGCTCCGTAACTGGATCAACTACATGCTAAGGATCCTACCGCGAAAGGACTTAGACCTGTCTGCTATGCAGACGATGTCGTAATACTTTTAAAGGGAAAGGATCCAAATTACTTGTGTAGAAGAGCTGAGGAGGCTCTGAATACGGCCTTGAGCTGGGCTCAACCGAGAGGCCCCAATGTTAACCCGGCGAAGACGGAAATCTGTCTTTTCACAAGAAAGACAAAAATTTCTACGTATACTGAACCTTGCTTCCTGGGCAAGAAGATACCGGTGACAGACAAAGTTAAGTACTTAGGTGTAATACTTGACCGGAAATTAAAATGGAGACACCACATAGAGGATAGGATCAACAAGGCACATCGGTGCTGGGCGATATGTAGGAGAACCATAGGCATGAAATGGGGTCTTAGTCCTACTATGACAAATTGTCTTTATAAAAGTGTAATTAGACCAATTCTAGCTTATGCTTCAATAATCTGGTGGACTGCTTTGGACAAAAGTGTAATATCAAACTACTACAGGGAGTTCAGCGTACATGCTGCTTGGGTATAAGTGGTGCCATGTGTACTACTTCAACCAAGGCTCTGGAAACGTTGCTAGATATTCCACTCATTGAAATATATATAAGATATGAGGCGGCGCTTACAGCCGAACGGCTCTTTACTTTAGGCGAACTGGCCAAAAACGGTTATAGGACACGTCATCAATGTGTACTGGACACATTGGAAGGTTATACACATTCATCGGACGTGCCTGATCACATACCAGACACTGAATATGTCGGAAACTTTGAAACGCTAATCCCAGATAGAATGTCTTGGTCAAGCGGAACATTAGAGCAAATACCAGTAGGAATCCGTTGCTACATGGATGGCTCTAAATTTGGGGACAAAGTGGGCCTGGGGTTCTATATTGAAGACCCAGAAACAGAAATATACCACCGTTTACCTAATCATAACACAAGTTTCCAGGCAGAAGTACGAGCAATAACGGAATGTGTAAATTGGATGTGTAAATTGGATTAAATATGGCGCCCACAGGGCTTAATATATTTACCGACAGCCAGAAGGCAATTTGTGCGATATCAGGTGATAGAGTTAAATCTAAGACCGTATTGGATTGTAAGAAAGCTTTAACTGAATACTCTCCCAGAGGTAAAACAGAAAACTCACTATCTTTTAAGGCTGCTGAAGGGAAATAAGGGAGCTGTCCAGTGAGTTTTTTAACCACGAAAGCATCTGTAAACGTTTCGAATGTGTTATCTATGGGTGATCCGATGCATAATTGAGTGGATGTGACAGTTAGAGCTCCATTTAGACCATGAACTTCAGTTTGAGAAGATCGGGTTTTCAATAGAAGTCTATTTTGGAGCTTTTTCGATATAAAGGTTGCTTCGGAGGCAGAGTCAATTAAAGCACGAACGGTATACTTAAGATCATCTGAATAAATGTCAACAAGAGCGGTTCCGAGTAAAACAGTAGAATTTGATGTGAACTGTATTTGCGTGGAGTATGTTTGTCGCATTTGCATTGCCGCTGTAGCAGAAGTGGTAGGGTTTCCTTCTAAAGTCAACGTTAAACGGGGGTTAATTACGGACGTATTACTCGGATTTGGATTCAGTGGTATATTTACTGTTTGGGAATTTGTTTGCGGGGTTGTATTCTCTGAGCTATGAAGCAACGAGTGATGTTTACGCTTACACAAATGGCATACATATTGACTTCTACATTTCTTCCATTCGTGAGAAGTCCCTAAACAATTGGAACATCTTTTTTGGTTCTTTTCAACCGCATAACGTTCATCAACATTCATGGAAAGAAACGATGGACAAAGCCTAAGGGGATGCGCGCCAGAACAGATTGAACATTTAATATTTTTCCCGGTAGAAACACTGGTGTTGTAACTATTTACTTTCTTTTTATCTGGAAAATTCTGTTTCTTTGAGTTATTGGATTTAGTCGGATGAGATGTATTAGGGTTTGCAAAAGTGGTACGAATGTCGGCAACTGATTCGAGAGTTTAAAATCTGGATGTTAGAAAAGTGTCCATTTGCTTCCACGTTGGCAACTCTGTGCTTATTGGTAAGGATTGTTCCCAGAGGCTGAGGGTATTTTCGGGTAGACAAGTCGAACAAATGTATACGAAAATGATGTCCCAGTTCTCGGTATCGATGTTCAACAGAGATAGATTTGTAACACAATCGTTTATTGTTCGTTAAATGCGCCTTATATTGCTGGGAGTTTCCTTTGTAACTGGGGCAATATTGAATAAGATCTTTAATTGTGCATTGATAAGAATCCGCTTGTTCTCATAACGATTGACCAGATTACGCCACGCCATTTCAAAACCTTCATTGGTTATGGGACAAGTCTTCAGAAGTTCTCGGGCTTCACCTTGGGTTTTCTTAATTAAATGACACATCTTCTCAACGGGGGATAAACAGGTACTTTTTTGGTATAAAGCTGTAAACATGTCGCGAAATGTTGGCCATGACTGATAATCGCCATGAAAAATCTCAGTATCACACGGAGGCAACGAAATATGAGGAGTATTCTCAACTATAGGGACAGGTGCAGAGTTTGCAGATACAGGGGAGCTAGTGTTACGGCATAAAGAATCTAAAATCTCATTCGACTTTGCTAAAACCCTGACATGGGCTTCGAAAGTTGAAAAGAATCTAGATTTTAAGGTTGCGATATCAACGTCTTCCTCTAACTCATTGAATTTATTCAAGATATCATCATAACGTGACCTAAATTCTGACCAAAGACGAACTATCTCATCCTTCTGAACTTCCAAGGTATGAAGGGAATGACTACCCGAAGAAAGATGACGAAATACGCCTGGAACTCGACTACACGGTCGGAGGCGCGAATGAAATCATCAAGAATCGACATGACAAGGTTTCGAATGTCATATTAAAATGAGCAAAAAAAACTTTATACAAAATGTTTAAGAAATAAACCGAGAGAATCGAAAATCACTTGGTGTTTTTCTCGAATAAGAGGAATTAAAATAATAAATCGTAATAAGAACGCGCAGTAGAGACCGAAGATATCCTCGCAGATTTTTATTCCTCAATTATTGTGTAGCAAAATTATTTTGTAACAAAACGTATAATAAATATGTTCAATAATATGAAACATGTGTATAAGTATTATAAGTATGTATATTAGGGCAGATATCAGTGAACGAATGTAAGTGGAACTATAGCTTGATTAGTAAAATGTGCTTGATACAAAGAATTGTATACAGCCTTTTGGGTTTTATTCTTTATTCTGTACCGGCGGTAGTTTAGTGTTAGAAAATATATAAGTTTATAATAAGTTTATTCCGAAATAAGTTTTTAAAAATTGTCACAATTATCACTCGTTATAGCCAAATTATCGCCAATTGAATCGACTCCTGTTGTAAATCCTATGTAAATTTATTTTATTTATCAAAAAAATAATAATAATAAATAATAATATTTTACTTTAGTTAGATATATTTTAACGCTTTTATGTCTAACTCACGTATAGCTCTTTTTTATTTATTTTAATTTTAAGTATGTAGTTTTAAATAATCTTATTTAAGTTAATTAATTTATTATTTAGTTTATTTATTTTAAGATTCACTTTATTCGAAAATATTCACGGAGCCATAATGTCTTCTTTAAAATGTTCACTGGGATGCTAGTGCATCAAAAAATATTGCATATATTCATATCAAAACAAAACAAGAAAAATATTAGCAAGATACGATTATTATACCCTACACCACTTTAGTGGGGAGGGTATATTGGGTTTGTGCTGATGTTTGTAACATACAAAAATATTCGTCCTAGACCCACCTTAAAGTTCACCAATCGGCTCAGAATCATTTTCTGAGTCGATTTAGCTATGTCCGTCCGTCCGTCCATGTAAACCTTGTAATTAAACTACAGGTCGCAATTTTGAAGATAATTCAATGAAATTTGGTACATGATCTTCTATTGTCCCAGGGACGAAGCCCATTGAAAATGGTTAACATCGGTCCATTATTTCACCTAGCCCCCATACAACTGAACCCCTCGAATAGGGCTTTTAAAACTTGTAATCAAACTACAGATCGCAATTCTGGAGATAATTCAATGAAATTTGGCACATGATCTTTTAGGGTATCGTAGACGAAGCCTATTGAAAATGGTTAAGATCGGTCCATTATTTCACCTAGCCCCCATACAACTGAACCCCTCGAATAGGGCTTTTTAAACTTGTAATCAAACTACAGGTTGCAATTTTGGAGATAATCCAATGAAATTTGGCACATGATCTTTTATGGTATCGTAGACGAAGCCTATTGAAAATGGTTAACATCGGTCCATTATTTCACCTAGCCTCCATACAACTGAACCCCCGAATAGGGCTTTTAAAATTTGTAATCAAACTACAGGTCGCAATTTTGGAGATAATTCAATGAAATTTGGCACATGATATTTTATGGTACCGTAGACGAAGCCTATTGAAAATGGTTACCATCCATTATTTCACCTAGCCCCCGTACAACTGAACCCCCGAATAGGGCTTTTAAAACTTGTAATCAAACTACAGGTCGCAATTTTGGAGATAATTCAATGAAATTTGGCACATGATCTTTTAGATGAAGCCTGTTGAAAATGGTTTACATCTGTCCATTATTTCACCTAGCCCCCATACAACTGAACCCGCCGAATAGGGCTTTTAAGTTCATAATTATGTTTAATATACTCATATCTCGACAAAAAGCTGCAATAACCAAGTTGTATACAAGACTTGATGACCCCCACGAATTCCATAATAATAGGACCCTAGCCCCTATGAAAAGCCCCCATCAAAATTTCACTTAAATTTCCACAATTTTATTCAACAATAAACGGCTTAAGTATGTATATCTAAGACAAGGTACAATTCAACTTAAATGCTTTATTATGGCAACTAAATCACATTATATTTTTGTCAAAGGTGTAGGGTATTATATGGTCGGCCTCACCCGACTATAATTACTTACTTGTTTTTAGTTCCTTTTCGTTCTGTTGTATGTATGTACGTTTTTTTATATTTAATCCTCGTTTTGTTTTAACTAGCGTACGTTTATATGTTTTGTTTTCTCTTCTGTTTTTTGTTTGTTACGAACACTGAGTCGCGACTGATATTATTAATTTTTGTAAATAAACACTTTTTATTACTCTTTACACGAACCGTTAAAGCTGAGTATTGTTCAAACAAGTTTGAGTTGTAAAGGCGAGCTATTAAGAGATTACATTACAACTTAAAATGATATTTGATCGAATCAAACATGTAAAGGAAGAAAAAAATCTTTTTATGTTAATTTAAATATTCTTGTTTAGATTTCACTCAATTATCAACTTTGTGGATTTCGATCTACTTTAGCGAGGGAAATTTTAATTTTAATAAAAACCTAACTGTATACACAGACTTTGTTTTTGCACTTTTTTTCTTTTATTGTAATGTCACTGGCACTTATAAAAAAAGAAAATGAACAAACACTTACTTTTATTTGTTGATTTACCGATGAGGTTTTTTTGATGTATTTGGGGGTTAATATTGTCTTCACAAAACTGGATTATGGAGACCAATTAGGAGTTTACGGGGGGTTAACTTTTTGGTTTCACGGGGACTTACTCAGAATGTTTCTCTGAAATAATATTATTTGTAAAAAATATCTACGACTTTTATATTTTATTATTATTATTATTATCCGGTTCGATCGGACCAAAAATGTTGGGGGTAAAAGTCGTTTTATTTTTTAACCAATATTTAAAGAAAAATAGAGATAAAATATGGGGGTTAGTGGTGTTGAATAAAATTATTATATTTTCTTGCGATATACGAACCTTTTATTTCGGGGTTTTGTTTTACAAGTGGCATTGTTACAACAAATATTTTCTCTTCTTAGTTACATGTATAACACTTAAATTTTATAAAGAGTGGTAAAAAAAGTACAAACAAACTTCGCAACAATTGGAAGTTTGTTGTACATTACGCGATATTTGAATATGGACGCTTAAGATATATTATGAGACGCATAAACACCTTTGTATACAGAAATGTTATTTTAAAATTTTTTCACGATGGATCCATATTTGGTCATAGCTTCCAAAATATATAAAATCTGGGAAAGATATAAAACACAAATATTGGTTGAAAAATTTAAAAGTTATTGCAAATTCCCCAGATCATTAACGTGTCTCACAGCACATGCTTCAAAATGTGCAAAAAAAAAAAAAATTAAATTTTTTAGGATATATTGTAAAAAAAACCATTTTGTTACTTAAAATATGTCTAAAATTACTCGAATATTAGCAAACTTGTTCTCAGCTATAGTCAAAAATTATTGATTTTTCAACGGCCGTTTCAAATCTCCAATTTCAGTTTTTTTGAAACTTTGTTAAACTAATTTTAAAATTTGTAGGAGATCTCATGGGGATTTATACACTGAAAAAAATCCATGCCTAATATATAAGAAAAATGTCGTACGTAGTACGAATCTTTCGTTGTTTCGCACCACGAAATTCTTTCGTAATATATACGAAATTGTACGAAATATTTTAGTATAATACAAAATAATCTTGAAAAAATCAATTTACATAAATTGAGTGAATTGAGTGAAAAAGTGAATTTTGAATAAATATGGTAAAACTAGCTGCGTGTACGCGGCGTTGCCCGGGTTTCTTCGAAAATTAAAAATAATATTTTTCTATCTGTAATGACTATACTTTTTTTAAATAGATGTCAAAATTTAGCTTATAACGATAAAATAGTTATTATATTTTTCCACATTTTGTTTAATATTTAAAGTCAGTTTCTGGACCAAAAAGTCCTTTAAAAATTTACAAATTGATAATGAGCTTAAATTAGGAAATTTTGACTAATTTGTAGACAAATTTAAGAAACTTTTTTCGAGAAATTATACTGAAATCAGCATTTTCAATCACTGGTGGGAAACTAATTACACTTTCAAATTAGTTGTTTTAATTTTTCCACGTGCAGTAGATTTTAAGAACTGTTCAGTTTAAATTTGGTCACACTTTACTTTGAATTGTAGTGCCCCTGGTGTAAAGAGGCAAAAGGCTTCGGGGCATTTTATTAACTACAAAAATGCGTACCATTAAGCATACAAAATTTCATGCGATTTTCTTGCTATTCGAAAAATTACATGCAATTGAAGAAACTTTGAAACGATTATGAAAAATTCTGGACAAAATCATGAAAAAGTTGGGCTCATTGCAAGATTTCAAAATTCTTAAAAAAGAATAAAATTACTGTCCTAAGTTGTTCCATTTATACAAAAGTATGTTTAAAAATATTATTTTAATTCATTAGCTTTTATGCATCCACACTTAAGTTTTGGCTGGATTTAGACAACACTTATTAAATCCGAAGAAATAAAGGTTTAAAGGTCAAATATCGTTAGATATACAAAAAACATACCCAAATAATTTTACTTATTAAAATATCCAAATCTTCCTTCAATTAAAAAAATTTCGGAATTTGTTAATAGTAAATGGAAAATGTGTGCTGGAGTTATTCAAAATCATTATTTAATTTGAAAAGCTTGAAATAAATACGGCGCTACATACAGAAAAAGTTGTGCAGAATTTTTGGGGGATAATTTACTAAAAGTATAAAAAGATATCGAAAGATGAATTCATTCAAATTTTATATGAACAATGATTTATATGCATCGTTTGGAGGTGTACCTATATAAGATTTGCAAAAGTGCTGTCTTTCGGGACACTCTAATGAGTACTTAAATACATATCTTCATGGTTTCTTAGATTTGAGCTGCATTTAAAAAATGGCAACCGAATTTATATCAAGATAATTTTTTCATGGTATATTTAACTGATCACAGATTTTTATTGTTATCTCGATAATAAATTTGATATAATTCGAGAGTTATTTAAAGAAAATTTTTAAAGAGTTATATAAATAGAAATTTTAAGGGGAGATAAGAATGATTTTCTAGATAGTTTAAAAATTAAATTCGAATTTTTGTGAAAATGTAATATGAATATATCATTTACCCTTTTTTAGGATCGTAGGAAACTACAACCGATTCTGATTTAAAATAGTTATTTTCTGATATACAGCCGACTACAGGTTTTGAAATAAGAATAGTTTTACGGTGGAAAAATGAGTGAGTATTATATATGGATCTACAACCGATTTTACGCTTTAGATGAAAATCGAATTTTAATAATAAATTAAATTGATTACAGATTTTTATTTTACGTAATCGTAAAGTTAGTTGAACATTATAGAGTTTTCAAATAAAAATAAATGTTTGATGAAAAATTTAACTAAATAATAATTCTCATATAATATAAGAACATTCCTGAATTTAGTGGTATAGGTGTATTTTTGTGGATTTGATGTATTAACTATTCTCTTCCTCAAACTAACCTAACCTTCCACGATAGAACTATTGTCATGCTAAATTTCATAAAGCATAAAATCCAGATCAAAAAGTTGATTCCAAAAATACACTGTATGCTGCCAAATTTCTTGAAAATTTTATTTTTATATATAACCTAGAAATTTGGTGTTATAGCTGGTATTCTAAAAGTGAACATAAAAATATGCGTAGCATCCAATCAATATAATATAGAGTCTTTTTTAACGTCTGAGGTTACACCTATTAATATGCCGATTTTTTTTTGTAAATCGGTTTAGTAGTTATGTAGTGAAAGAGTAAAAAGAGTCTCATATATTTATTATTAAATACATATTATACGTTTTGAAGATGTAATGTTTCGTACTGTTCATTCCACAACATTCATTATAATAGTTTTTATGAAAATCGGATCAGTAGTTTTTTGTATGCCTGAACGTAAAGTTGGTTTAATAATTGTTTTACAAAAAGTTGGTGTAAAAAGGGGCATGGCGTCCAATCCAGATCCTGAGGTCAGACCTATTGGTATACCAAATTTCATGTAAATCGGTTCAATAGTTTTCTGTAAGTCTCGAATGGAAATTTTGCATGACAATTATATGGAAAAAAGTGAGAATAAGAAGAATCGTGACGTCAAATCATGATTTTATATAGCATATTGTTCCACTTTAGAATAGAACTATTAGTGTTCTAAATTTCATTAAATCAGTTCAGTAGTTTGTCCGTGAAAGCGTAACAAACAGACATTCTCTTTCATATAATTATAGGATAATATATAGGTAAGGATAATTTTATAAAAAGTGGGCGTAGAAAGGGGCGTGGCATCGGATCACTATCTTATATATAGCCTATAGTTCTTTCCAAGCTTATAACTATCGGTATGCAAAATTTCAGGTAAATCGGTTTAGTAGTTTTTGCTTATTGTGATTGGAAAATTGGTGTAATAATGGTTTTACAAAAAGTGGGCGTAAAAAGGGGCGTGGCATCTGATCAAGATCTTATATAGCCTATTGTTCCTTTTGGGGCTAGACCTATTAGCGGTTCAAATTTCATGTAAATCGGTTCAGAAATTTTGCCGTGAAAGCGTAACAAACAAACAAACACACAAACAAACAAACAGTCTGTTTTATATATATATAGGATTTACGAAATATTAATTTATGCAAACATTTTTGTTCATTTTAAATTAATTTTTCTAATTTTAGTTAAAAATTATTCTCCAAACGAATTTTTCATTTTTTATGAAAATAGTTTGTGAATTATAATATACCTTTTCTTAAATTTTATAAAAATGATGTAGTTTAATTTAATTATAATATAATTAATATCATTATGTTTAATTTCGCTAAAATTTAAGAAAAAAATATTACGAAAGTCTTTCGTACTTTCGTAAAAATAGAAAATAATATTTCGTATTATACACGAAATTTTTGTAAATATTACGAAAAAAGAAGTTACGAAATTTTTTTTCGTAAAGTTGAGCATGGATTATTTTCAGTGTGGACAATAGATAAATGAATAAAATGGTAAAAAATAGATCAATAATTCTTACAGTTTAGCTGTACCTGCGATTTGAACGCGGAGGATTTCGGAAAAATCATATTTTTTTGTAATATTTTAGATACTACGTATTAATACTTTATTGTTGTACATTTTAAACAAAGTATTTTCAGAGTATTATAGACCAGATAATATAAAATATATATCCGAAGTTTTATTCAAATCGCACATTCCTAACCCATAAAATGTTCATACTCATGTCGAATTTTACCCGATATAATCATTTAATAACGAATTAAGTGGTATTAAGTGATTTACAGAAGTAAACCTTATGTGGGAGCTAAGACAACTTATTGTCCAATCCGGAAGAATATTCCGTAGAATGATTTATATACACAAAATACACATTTATGTCAAACTTTATCCCGATAACTTTGATTGTCAATGTGCATTTAGGTAATTTTCAGAAATGGTCCTTATATGAGAGTTGTGACCAATTATGGACCGATAAATCGTATAATGATTTATATGCAAAAGAAATCCTGTCGAATTTTACTCCAATAGATTTATTTTTTAATGAAATATGTGCGTTTAAGTGATTTTCTTAAGTGGAAAAATATGGTAGAGTGATTCATATGTACACAGAAACAAAAATTTACCTAAATACTGCAAAATGGGGTGTAAATATGAAGAAATTTTGTTATTATACAGCCAACGAAATTTTTATTCCAGATTACAGATTTTTTCGTTAATTTTTTGTATTTTAGTAAATAGTTAATATGAAGAAATTTCTTCATATTTACTAATATCGTTTAGTTGTTTAGGGGTGGTAAATATGAAGACATTTTAGTTAAATGAACTAAAATTTTTATTCATCTATATATATATAAAAGAGTAGCGTTACTGACTGACTGATTCATCATCGCACAGCTCAAACGGCTGAACCTAGAATCATGAAATTTTGACTGTAGATGTGTTTTTGGTTATGTAGATACACTAAGGAGTGATTTTTGGAAATTTGTACATTTACGGGTAAAAAGGGGAAAAAACGGGTAAAACAGGTTTTCTTAATTATCTTTCACAATATTAGTGATACAAGAAAAATTTTAAATGCACCTGTATCTACTCTTAAAATGAGCAGATGGGTGTCTGGTTCTTTTTTGAAATTCGTACTTTTAAGGGGTAAAAATGAACTAATTAACATAATAAAATTTTTATAAATATTTTGGATACATCTCCCAAAATTATGAGACACCTGTTTCGTACTTTTTTAAAGTTCAGTCCTTTTTGGGTGTAAAAGGGAGAAAACTGTATTTATGGTACTTTTTTAAGCACATTAAGAAAACTTTTTCGGTTTATTGAATTATTCCTATTAAATTATGGACTAACTCTGTAATATTTATTGTAATAAAATTTTTGCTATTTCACTGGCGAATAAAGTACCAAAAAGGAAAAAACGGGAAATTTAATTTTATTTAAACTCATTGAGCCAATTTTTATAAAATTTGAAAAAGTAGTTTATTTACTCACACAAAATAAGCTGTTGGTATATTATTTTGGAATTCAAGTACTAAGACCTATATAGGAACAAATTCGAGTAAATTGTTTGGTACTTTTTGAAAGCACTATTTTCCTGGAACAAATGAATGCAGATTTGAATTGTTTGAGTTTTATCTGTGATATATAGATTTAAATGCGGAACATTTTGTAAACTTAATTCTCGAAAAAGTATATTTCTAAGCGAAAATGGGAAAAATTGTATTCCTTATTAGTACTTAGGTAAAATTTATTCCACTTTTGGTACTTTTTCTTTCTTCAAATGATACTCTTTGTATGTTCTTTAATATGAATTCAAAACACATTATTATTAAACATAACGGTCCTCATTGAATAAGATTCTTTAAGAGAGAACTATTTAGTACTTTTTAACTCATAAATGTTACTTTTTTAATTTTCTAAAATATTCAACCTAGGAACTGTAAGTGGGAACTATTTGGTACTTTTCTATTCTTCAAATGGTACCTTTTAGATTCTTTATAATGGTTAACCTGAACACACGGTCCTTATTAAATGAGAATTTATTGAGAGAGATTTTTGTACTTTTTCGTTTTTTTTACAATATTAAACATAGATATTGAAAATAAAATTTTAAATGTAGGGACCTTAGTGAATGAGAATCTACTGAAAGGGACTTTTGGTACTTTTTCATTCATTAAAATTATATTTTTTGAATTGTATATAATACTAGCTATACCCAGTGTGCTTTGCTACCCTAAAAGCAATATGTATAAATAAATACCAGATTTATTATATGTTACATATGAAAGATGTCAAGCAAATTATTGCAAGTTCGCCAGTTTCTATCTATCGCCAATTTCTATCTATCTATAAAAAATTTGAATAATATAAGAGTTTCCATGATGCACGAAATTTTGTATTTAATTCATATATGTTGTGCCAAGCCACCCATTGAAAGTCCGCCCGTTATGCTCTAAATGTTCACATGAATTTCAAAGTTCTCCATGTAAAATTTGAAGATCCTAGCTCTAATAGTTTCTCAGATATACGTTTTTTTCTATTTGATTCATGTGGGGGCTTCAAGACCCCCAGATGAAAGTCCGCTTTTTTTTTCCTCCAAAATGTTCAGATGAATATTTAAGTTCTTCATGCGAAATTTGAAGAATTTAGTTCCATTAGTTTTCCAGATGAACGAATTTTTGTCTTTAATTAATATAGGAGGTGCCGCTCCCCTCATGGGTAGTCCGACAATTTATTAACCAAAATGTTTAGATGGAACTTAAAGTTTTTCGTGCAAAATTTGAAGATTTTAACTGTAATAGTTTCCAAGATAAACGTATCTTTTTATTTAATTTATATGGGAGGTGCCACGCCCCCTAATGATAGTCCGCCTACTTTTTGTCCTAAATAATTATATTGGCACTAAAGTTCCTCCGACAAAATTTGAGGACTCTAACGTTGAAACATACAAACAAACACACATTCATTTTTATATATATAGATAAGAATATATAATTTTTTGTAATTACTTCACGTGAGAGGCACCAAAATTGGGGACTCTAGCTGTTATAGTTTTCTAGATATACATATTTTAATAATTAGATTTTAGTATTTACTTCATATGGGAGGTGCCACGCCCGCTTTTTATTGGAAGTTCGCAAATTTCTATCTATCTATGAAAAATTTGTATTTAGTTCATATATGTGGTGCCAAGCCCCCATTGAAAGTCCGCCCGTTATTCTCTAAATGTTCACATGAATGTCAAAGTTCTTTATGTAAAATTTGAGGATTCTAGCTCTAATAGTTTCTCAGATATACGAATTTAATTCATGTGGGGGCTTCATGCTCCCCGGATGAAAGTCCGCCCTTTTGTCTCCAAAATATTCAGATGAATATTAAAATAATTTGTGCAAAATTTGAAGAATCTAGTTCTATTAGTTTCCCAGTTAAACGAAATTTTGTATTTAATTCATATCGGAGGTACCAAGTACCCCATTGGAAGTCCGCCCGTTATACTCTAAATGTTCAGATGAATGTCAAAGTTCTTCAAGTAAAATTTAAAAATTCTAGCTCTAATAGTTTCTCAGATATACGAATTTTTCTATTTTATTCATATGGGGGCTCTAAGCCCCCCAGATGAAGGTCCGCTCTTTTTTCCTTAAAAATGTTCAGATGAATATTAAAGTTCTTCGTGCAAAGTTTTAAGAATTTAGTTCTATTAGTTTCCCAGATAAACGAATTTTCGTTTTTAATTAATATGGGAGGTGCCGCTCCCCTCATGTGTAGTCCGCCAATTTATTACCCAAAATGTTTACATGGATGTTAAAGTTCTTCGTGCTAAATTTTAAGAATTTAGTTCTATTAGTTTCCCAGATAAACGAATTTTTGTATTTAATTTATATGGGAGGTACCACGCCCCCTAATGCTAGTCCGCCTACTTTTTGTCCTAAATGATCATATTGACACTAAAGTGGCTCCGACAAAATTTGAGGACTCTAACTGTTATATTATCTCAAATATACTGATTTTATATTTTCTTAATGTGGGCGTGGCTCATCGCCCGCTTGAAATTTCGAAACAAAAAGTAGCCTATTACCTATTCCAGACATGCAGGAATACGCTGTGAAAATTTCAAGAAAATCGGTTTAGCCGTTTAGTAGTCTATAACGTTCAAACATACAAACAAACACACATTCATTTTTATATATGTATATAGATTGAACACAGAAACATACAATTTTTGATTAAATGATAATCTATTAGAGGTATTTTATAGTACTTTTTTCAAATAGTACTTTCGAAATTTTCTATAATGTGGAAACTAAATGAATGAAACTAAAAATACAAGCTTCTTACTGAATGCGAATTTAATCACGTGATATTGAAGTATAAAACTGAAACATTAAAAAAATTTTTAATCAATTTTAATTTTCTATAAAAGTAAACAAAATTTTATATGTATTTAATTTAAGTTAGGGTAGCGAAGCACCCAGGGTATGCTAGTTATAACTAACACCCAAAAATATTGGTCCCACATCCACCTTAAAGTATACCAATCGGCTCAGAATCACTTCCTGAGTCGATTAAGCTATGTCCGTCTGTCCGTCCGACTGTCTGTCTGTGTGTCCATGTAAACCTTGTGCGCACTCTTCAGGTCGCAAATTTTGAGATAATTTGATGAAATTTGAAACATGCACTTCTAAGAACGAACGCTATTGAAAATGGTTGGAATCGGTCCATTATTTATCCTAGCCCCCATATAACCGGACCCCCGTATAGGGCTTTCGACCTCATAATTATGTTGAACAATCTACTATCTCTACAAAAATTAGCAAAACTTAGTTTTATATAAGTCTTAATAATTTTAGTAATTTTCGTAAATATCGGGCATTATTTGACCCTAGCCCGTATACAAAGTCCCCTTCTGAAAATAACTTGAATGCCCACAACTCACTTATAAACACTAGTATCACGATGAAATTTGGCACAAATATGTTTTATATAAACATAATCCACGACAATAAATTTTAATAGATCGACTCAATTTCTGAACTAGCACCCATAAATAAATAACTTGAATGTCCACATGTCTATAGTATCACGATGAAATTTGGCACAAATAAGTTTTATATAAACATAACTTTCAACAATAAATTGTATAAGGATCGCTACTATCTATATAAAAATCGGAACAATGTGCTGATGTTTGTAACAATCAAAAATATTTGTCCTTAAGTATACCATCACTTTCTGATGCGATTAAGCTATGTCCGTCTTTGTGACCAAGGAAACCCAGCACGCAATTTTCAATATAATTTGTTAAAATTTGTCACATATGTACTTTTCTCTGGATCCAATGACGAAGGGTGTTGAAAATTATTGAAATACGTCTTTTATTTCTCCCAGTCAGCATACAACCGACATTATTTGGAACCTAGTATGTAAGATTCAACATAAATGCTTTATTATTGAAAATTAATCACGCCCGACTATAATTTCTTACTTGTTGTTTTTGAAGAAATTTCTTAGTTCTCATGAATAATATTTTTATTCATAATGAAGAATTTTTCTTCATTTTAACTAACCTATTTTAGTGAATTTCGAAATCCCAGTAAACATTTCACTATGAGACAATGTTTATATAAATTATAAACAGTAAAGTATTTTTTAACTTTGTTTTTAATTCTTATAATTTTTCTTTACTGTTTATAAGTTATATAATGTTGTCATTGATAGTGAAAGGAAATGTTTTTGACAAAATAAAATTGAACAAAGCTAAATTATATAATTAAATTAAAAGTACAAATTTATTATAAGAATTAATATAAATAAATAAATTAATATTTAAGCAAATATTGTGAAACAATTTTTTAAGACGTTTTAAGTAATAAGTAAAGAAATATGTTTTTTAAGTTTTTTTATCAAATGTTTTGATAGGTGTGAACTAAAAATGTTTTAAACATAAGACATCAATAATAAGGCTTCGTTGAGAGTCTCGTATGGTAAATCTTGTACACGTTTTTGTTGACGGTATAAAAAGACGGTTGTAAAAGGTTGATGGTAAAATAAGGTAAAAACAAGTTAGAGTGCTATATTCGGCTGAGCCGAATCTTAAATACCCTCCACCTTTTATATTAATACTTTTTTAATTGATCAAATATTTGTAGAAATAAGTTTTCTCATGTCTTAAATAGAAAAACCCCAAGATTTAAAATTACAAACGCCATTTTCTTTCACTATTTGGTAATGAGTTATGTGCCTTTAAGTGTTTTTCTGAAAGGGACCTTGTATGCGAGCTATGATCAATTATGGACCGATAGGAAAACAATTTCACAGTAATATTTCTGTGTATATGAGCAATACTTATACCAACTTTTATGTGGAAATCTTAATTTTGTAATGAGTTATGTGCGTTTAAGTGATTTTCGGGAGGGGACCTTGTATGGGAGTTATGACCAATTATGGACCTATCGGAAAAAAATTTCACAGTAATATTTCTGTGCATATGAGAAATACTTCTACCAAATATTATTAGGATATCTTAATTTAGTAATGAGTTATGCGCGTTTAAGTGATTTTCGGAAGGGGACCTTCTATGGGAGCTATGACCAATTATGAACCGATCGGAAAAAACTTTAACAGTAATATTTCTGTATATCAGAGCAATACTTGTGCCAAATTTTATATGAATACCTTAATTTAGTAATGAATTATGTGCGTTTAAGTGATTTTCAGGTGGGGACCTATGTTCAATTATGGACCGATGCAGAAAATGTTTTCTCTGAATGAATTTTATTGACATTAGATTTAAATTTGTAAAGTTTTGTGAAAATATCAACATTCTGAAGGAAGTTATTAACAAAAAACTCATTTTCCGGGAATATGGACTTTTGTGTGGGAGGCAATTTTCAGCAGGAATCAAGCTCTTGTGTAGAGACGAATTTATAATGATTTTCATGAAATTATCTTGCATAGTTTGCGAGAAAATTACATCAGAATGTGTAAAAAATGCTTATTTTTTCGGAGTTGTTTTAAATTTTGGTTCATAACTTTTCCCGATTAATACCAAACTGCCTTTTGGCCAAATTTCATTAATTTATTTAGTATCGTTGTTACGTGAGCGTGACAAAGTTATATATACCCTCTATCACCACCGATGGTGGTGGAGGGTATAAATACCAATACGACCATCTGGAAAACAAATAATATTATATTATTTTAATATATGGGTAAAATATTTGAACACTTTCTTTCACTCACAGAGGGGCCTCCGGTAGGTTTGTGGTTAGTGTGGCACTGGTTAAAGAACGTACAACAGGTCCGATAGTGGCTTAGGTGTATTTCTTCGGATTTGATATACTATATACATTCTCCTTTCAAACTAACTACTTTCATGTTTTTGGATATAATTGAATTCCTTATCTACCTACAAGAAATAAACTAACATGACATTAAATGTATAAATATGTTGTTGAGTTTTAAAGAATAGCTTACCTGTGACCATTTGTTTAATATGCCAGAAGTACAAATAATAAAACAAATAACAGTGCTATATGTATGTATATTTATATAAAAATACAACAAGGTCTTACCAGAGATTCACAATACTTTCAGCTATTTTTGTAGATAAATTGACAGAATATGTTTTTACATAAGTATAAAACACTTCATATTTAAAATTCGTATTTATAAGCACAATATTTACACGTAAATATGTACATATGTATATCATGAATTCCAGGAAAGAACGCAGAAAAACTGACAATTTTTGACCTAATTTCCTTCATATTATCAATATATGTTCTTTGTGTATAAAATAAAACATTCCGTTTGTAATTTCCACAATATAATTTTCCGACCCTATAAAGTATATATATTCTGGATCCTTATAGATAGCGGAGTCAATTTTCTGAAGACCGCAGATATCTTCGGGATCCAAATCTTCAATAATTCTGTTAGACATGCTTTCGAGAAGTTTCCTATTGAAAATCAGTAAAATCGCTCCATAAATAAATGAGACATGTGTGCAGAGATAAAAGTCGATTCAAAATTCGGCTTGTACTACAAATGATGTATTTATTTGTTATTGTTGTTTTTACTTACTTTGATGCAGATATAAAATGTAAAATTATAATAAAATACAAAAATTAATTGCAATTTTATAAAATTAAATTAAATTCTAAAAATAAATAAAAACTGTTTTTAAAACATACTTGGTGAAGGGTATATAAGATTCGGCACAGCCGAATATAAAAGTCTTACTTGCTTATTTTAAAAATTTTCAAGAAACGCGATTTTTGTGGCGGTTTTAATTTGTTCGAAAACTGCAAAAAAATAAAAAGGTATAAAACTTTGAACCTTTATATCTTTGAGAGTTTATATCGGATTTTGTTGATTTAAAACACAATCTAATGTGCTCTTTCATTCTAATATAATTTTTATATTAAAAAGTTTGAGATTGTGCATTTTTTATGGAAATGCACTTTTTGAATGCATTTTTGAAATCAATCTCCCTGTTTAAAATTTTTTTTAAAGTGCATTAATCGATTATTTGAAGCTTTTTATGCAAAATATAAGAAATATTTTTTTGTGATGTGCAGTACATAAATTTTTTTAGATTTTTTAAAATGTGTTATATTGGAAAATTTTTAAATATTTTTGATATTTTATGCATTTAACAGAATTTAAAACTGCTTAAAATACATTACTAATCAGAATTGGGATGCAAATATTTAAACTCGGATACCACTAACGTATACTTTCATCACAATACATTTCTAAATAATATTTTTGAAGATAAATGCATTTTTGATACAAGTGCACCTTGAATGCGTTTTCCAAGTAGTTCTATCTGTTGAAAGTATTTTAAAATATCATAAATCAAAATTTGCTATTTTTTATATTATATAAATGGCCATCAAAAATATAAAAATTTTTATTTTATATAAAAAATTATAGATTTATCAATAATGCACTTACAATATATGTTAAACATGGAGAACAGTGTAGAAAATGCACACTATATGCATTTGCATCAAAAATGCATTTATCTTAAAAAATATTATTTTGAATATTTACATCCCAATTCTGATCAGTACTGTATTTTAAGCAGTTTTTAAATTCTATTAAATGCATAAAATTTAAAAAATTTCCTAATATAGAACATTTTAAAAAATCGAAAGACGTATGTGCAGTACGTCACAAAAAATATTTTTATATTTTGCATAAAAAGATTCGAATAATCGATTAAAGCATTTTTAAAAAATTTTAAACAGGGAGAACGATTTCAAAAATGCATTCAAAAAGTGCATTTCCATAAAAAATGCACTATCTTAACCTTTTAAATATAAAACATATTGGAATGAAAGAGCACAGCCATAGTATTAGATTGTGTTTTAAATCAACAAAATCTGATATCAACTCTCAAAGATATGAACCTTTAAAGTTGTATATCTTTTTGATTTTTTGTAGTTTTAAAACAAATTAAAATCGCTATAAAACTCGAGTTTCTTGAAAATTTTAAGAATTTAATGTAGATATGTCTTATATGTCTAATAGTGTATGTCAATTCTTAATTGATTCACATGGAATTCATGATATATTATATTTAATATTTTATGCAATCAAATTTTCTTAACTTTCAATCTTAATTATTAAAATAATTATTTGATAACACAAACACTTTAAAGAGAACTACAATGTGAAATAAAATACACAAGTATTCTTTTTATACCCTTCATTACCATCAGTGGTGATAGAGGGTATATATAACTTTGTCATTCCGTGTTTAACACCAAGAAATAGTCATCTGACACCCTCTGTCTGTCTATGTAAAACACGCTCACGTTAAAACGAAGCAATAGAAATTCACGAAATTCACCCAAAACATTCTCTATTATCCGGTACAGTAAAATCAGTAAAATCGGTTCGCGACGTAAAAAGTTATGAGTAAAAATTTCAGACTACCTCGAAAAAATAACGTTTTTTTTTCCAATTCTTAAGTAGTTTTCTCAGAAACTATCAAAGATGTTTCGATGAATTTTGTCACACATTATTTTTTTTGTGCCAGGATCAAACATGTTCAAACACATAACAATTGATCCAATATTTCCCATAGCCCCCATACAAAGGTGTATATTCCCATAAATTAGTTTACTGTTAATAACTTCCTCAAATATATCAGTATCAACACAAAATTTTGTATATAAATATAATATGAGTAGAAATCATACTACCAACGTAGATCTCAGTCGGTCCACAATTGGTCATAACTCCCATATAAGGTCCACCTCCAAAAATTACCTAAACGGACATATTTCATTGATAAATAAAGCTTTTGTGATAAAATTCGAGCTGAAGATATTTTGTGTACATACAAATCATTCTACCAAATTTCTTTTCGGATCGGTCCATTATTAGTCGTAGCTCCCATATAACGCCCACTTCCGAAAATCACTTAAACGCACATATTTCATTGTCAAAAAAAGGTATCTTGATAAAATCAACCGAAATATGTTTCGTCTATATATGAATCACTCTACGAAATTTTTTTCGCATAGGACCATATTTGGTCATAGCTCCCATATAATGTCCACTTCCGAAAACCACTTAAACGCATGTGTTTCATTGATAAATAAAGCTATTGGTACAAAGTTCAACCTGAATATGATTGTGTACATATAAATTATAATACCAATTTTTCCCCGGATCGGTCCATTATTGGTCATAGCTCCCATATAAGGCCCTCTTCCGAAAATCATTTAAACTCACATATTTCATTGTCGAATAAAGCTATCTTGATAAAATTCGACACAAATATGTTTTGTGTACATACATATGAATCACTCTACGAAATTTTTCTGAAGAGGCGCGTAATTGGTCATAGCTCCTATATAAGGATCATTTCCGAAAATTGCTAAAACGCACATTGACAATCAAAGCCATCAGGATAAAATTCGACATAAATGTTTATTTGTATATATAAATCGTTATACGGAATTTTACTTCTGAAAATCACTTAATACCACATAAATCACTATTAAATGATTATATCCAGATAAAATTCGACATGAGTATGTTTGTGTATAGATTATATTAAAATGTTTACAACTATAAAATTTTATGAACCAAAATTAGTTCCACATATGCATATATGTTAGTACCCTCACTACGGAAACAACAATTTTGTCAAGTTATCTAAAAATTAGATAGTTAAATGGAATTTAATAAAAAGTAACTTGTTGGTGGAGGGTATTTAAGATTCGGCACAGCCGAATATAGCACTCTAACTGGTTAATTTTTCCTTTTATATTGCGAAAAAAATAAGAAATTTCTTCACTTCAATTTGAATAAAATAAAATAGTTAAATTTAACAAAATTTCTTTAAAGCTACAGCCCTATTTCATTATTTCTTTTTCTTTGTATTTTATTTTGTTTTTCATGTTTTATTGTCAGAAATGAAGAATGTTCTTCAAAAATTTTTATTTAAATTAACGATATATTCTTCAAGTTAACCACCTTCAAGGGTGTAAAATTAACTATTTTAGGTGTAGATTTGAATAATTGCGATTTTACTGTTTTACCACTGTTTTAACTAAATTTTTGTTGATTTAACAAAATTTTGGATGTAAATATAAGAAATTTATTCAAATCAACAGATTAAATTGACTAAATTTTTTAACAAAAATAAATTACTAAATATGAAGAAAATTTGTTTATATGAATAAAATTTCTGTAGATTTGAATAAAAAACCTGTAGAATTGACTATTTTTTTCGTTAAGGGTTTACTAAAATTTTTCGTTAATATAACTTCCGATATTTTTTTCTGTGTACGTTTAAATGATTTTCGTAAGTGGAACTTATATGGGAGCCTATCCGGAAAAAATTTAGTAGAGTGTTTCATATAAAGACAAAACATATTTGTGTCGAATTTTATCAAGATAACTTTATTTGACAATGAAATATGACCGTTTAAGTTATTTTTGGAAGAGGACCTTATATGGGAGCTATGGACCGCTCCGGGAAAAAAGTGGTAGAATGAGTTATATGTACACAAAATATATTCAAGTCGAATTTTATCTCTATAGCTTTAGAATTCAATGAAATATATGCGTTTAAGTGATTTTCGGAAGTGGGCCTTATATGGGAGCTATGACCAATAATGGAGCGATCCGTAAAAAATTGGTAGAATGATGTATATGTACACAAAACATATTTAAGTCGAATTTTATCCCTATAGCTTTAGGAAGTGGACCTTATATGAGAGCTATGACCAATTATGGGCCTATCCGGCAAAAATTTCGTAGAGCGATTTATATTTAGACAAAACACATTTGTGTCGAATTTTATCAAGATAGCTTCATTTGACAATGAAAAATGAGCTTTTAAGAGATTTTCGAAAGTGGACCTTATATGGGAGTTATGACCAATTGTGGACCGACTGAGATCTACGTTGATATTATGATTTCTGTTCATATTATATTTGCATGTACAACATTTTGTGTTGATACCGATATATTTGAGGGAGTTATTGAAGATAAACTAACTTCCGGGAATATATACCTTTGTATGGGGGCTATGGGAAATTTTGGATCGATTATTTTGATTTTCAACATAATTGATCCCTGGGTAAAAAAATAATGTGTGACAAAACTCATCGAATTATCTTTTGTAGTTTCTGAGAAAACGACTTGAGAATTACGAGGTAGTCTGAAATTTTTGAATATTCTAACTATAATATTTTTTTTTATATAGATATATGTGTGTGTAAGGAGGTGCCATTAAAATTATTGCAAGTTAGCCAATTTTTCCGAACGTTAATAAAGATTTAAAATATTTAATTATAACCCATGAAAAATGTGAATAATCTTATAGTTTTCAATATATACGAAATTTTTTATTTAATTCATATGGGAGGTGCCAATCCCCCATTTCTCTACATATTCACATGAATGTCAAAGTTCTTCATGTAAAATTTGAAGATTCTAGCTCTAATAGTTTTTCAGATATACAAATTTTTCTATTTAATTCATATATTGATTAAAGTCCGTCCTTTATGCTCCAAATTGTTTAGATGAATATTAAATTTCTTCGTGAAAAATTTTAAGAATCTTGTTTTATTAATAACAGTTTTCGAGATAAACGAATTTTTGTATTTAATTCATATAAGAGGTGCCACGCTCTCTGCTGCTAGTTCGTCCGCTTTTTGTCCTTAATAATCGTATTGACACTAAAGTGGCTCCGGCAAAATATACCCATTTAATATTTTCTTAATATGTAAGGTGACACGGAACATACTGTGAATATTTCAGGAAAATCGCTCCTGCCATTTAGCAGTCTATAAAGTCCAATCAAAAATACAAACACACATTCATTTTATATATATAGATTCATATGGGAGGTACTAACTCCCCCATTGAAAGTCCTCCCGATATACTCTAAATGTTCAGAAGAATGTCTAAGTTCTTTAAGTAAAATTTGAAGATTCTATCTCTAATAGTTTCTCAGATATACGAATTTTTCTATCTAAATAGTATGAGGACTTCACGCCACCCAGATGAAAGTCCGCTCTTTTTCCTCCAAAATGTTCAGATGAATATTTAATTTCTTCGTGCAAAATTTGAAGAATTTAGTTTTTTAGTATTGGTTTCCCAGATAAACGAATTTTTGTATTTAATTAATATGGGAGGTGCCGCTCCTCTCATGGGTAGTCCGCCAATATATTACCCAAAATGTTTAAATGGATGTTGAAGTTAGGTGCCCCGCCTATTAATGCTATTCCGCCTACTTTTTGTCCTAAATAATCACATTGACACTAAAATGGCTCCCACAAAATTTGAGGACTCTAAGTGTTATATTATCTCAAATATACGGATTTTACACTTTCTTAATATGGACGTGGCTCCCCGCCCACTTGAAATCTCAAAATGAAAAGTTGCCTATTACCTATTCCAGACATACAGAAATATGCTGTGAAAATTTCAAGAAAATCTTTTAAGCCGTTTAGTAAGCTATAACGTTCAAACATACAAACAAACACACATTAATTTTTATATATATAGAAGAAGATAGATAGATAGTCCAACATTTAAAATTTAGTAAAAAAAAAAGCTAAATAACCCTTTGAGACACTTGGGAACAATTTAACACCGAAGTTGAGAAATTCAAAAAAAAAAAAAACACTATCTATTTGAATAATAGTATACGCACAATTGGGACGAACGACCAATTTCGTCCAACACAACGAATTGCTTGACAATGATTCGTTGTGTATATTCGTCGATTGAAACACAATAAATCCTTCCGTATGGCGAATTGCTTTAAAATTTCTTATTTTTTCTCAATTTTCGCGGCACTTCCCGTAATATAAAATCACAACAAATAATATTTTCAACACATTTTTAAACAAACTACACGAAATTAATAAAAATTTATGAATTTTCAAATCTGTTTTTGGTGTGACTATATATCTAAAACAAAAAATGTTTTATTTGAAAATTTTCTCAATATTTTTTTATTTTCATATTAAAAGAAAATTATATTAATAAAAAATCGTGTTAACTTAATTTATATACCATAAACATAAAAGAAGCCACTACTTAAAACAAAATATAACTTAATTTACAAAAAAGGTCTAAAACTAAAATGTAAAAGGGTCACCCTACACCAATTTATTCGTCGTTCGTCTGCGTATGAAATAGAAATAAACCTATCGCACAGTTCGTTATGTAAGACGAATTTCGTCATACGCATTGATTGTGCATATTTTCATATAGTTTAGTGTGTTCTATATCTGACGACGAAAATTCGTTCCGAAAAATTCGTCGTTCGTCCCAATTGTGTGTATAGCATAATGCTTTATATAATTAGAGGACTGACAGAAACAAAACAAAAAATTATCCGAATTCCGTCAGAATTCGTTACAAAAATCGTATGAAAGGTTGATCGGAATTCGGAACTCTTTGTCTGAGGAAATTCGGAAAAATGTGCAGAGTTGTCGGTCAGAATTCGGTACGAAATCTGATGTAAATTCCTGGGGAAATTCTGAAGGAATTTTCGACAAATCTGATTGAAGTCGGACAAATGTCTGATACCATGTCTGACATTCTTTCGAGATTTCGTACGAAAACCTGATCAAATATAAGAAAGTCTGTTAGATGTCGGATAAATGTCTGATAAAATGTGCGACAATTCGTACAAAAGTCTGATCAAGTATAAGAAAATGGCCTGACTATTCTGATCAACGTCTGATGAAAACTATTTTCATATACATATATAATTTATTATGGTTTAATTTTATTAATTTTGATAATAATTTATAAGCTTCCATTATTCATGACTTCTTAAGAGTACATAAATAAATCATAGAAACTTATAGATTATTTTTAAAATCAATAAAATTAAACCATACATATTATATACGAAAATAGAGTTCATTATATACATCTATTTAAAATTATAAAATGAAATCATAAAAAACAAGTAAGAAAGTATAGTCGGGCGTGGCCGACCATATGATACCCTACACCAGTTATGAATATTAAATGTGATTTATTTTTTATAATAAAGCATTTATCTTCAATATTCCCTTGTTCCGATACATTTAAGCAATTTATGGATGAAAAACTAATTTTCTGAAAGAGGCTTTATATGGGGGCCAGGGGCAAATATGGACCAACCCGATAAAATTTTGTGAATATATTCATACTTACATAATATTTTATTGTGCTGAATTTCATCACGATATTTGTGTTTATAAGTTAATTTGGGACATTCAAGTAATTTTCTGAAGGGGACTTTGTATGGGAGCTAGGGTCAAATGGGGCCCGATCTTTATGAAATTCGATAGGGTCATCAAGACTTCTATAAAACTTAGTTGTGCCGTATTTTATCGATATATCTGTATATTTATCATAATTATGAGCTCAGAAGCCCTTTTCGGGGGGTTCTGTTCTATGGGGGCTAGGTGAAATAATGGACCGATTTTAACCATTTTCTATAGGCTTCGTCCTTGGGTCAAATAAAACGTGCGTGCCAAATTTCATCCAATTATCTTGAAAATTGCGACCTTTACCTTGCGCACAAGGTTTACATGGACAGCCAGCCAGACGGACGGACGGACATAGCTTAATCGACTCAGAAAACGATTCTAAGCCGATTGTTATACTTTAAGGTGGGTCTAGGATGAATATTTTTGTATGTTACAAACATCAGCACAAATCCAATATACCCTCCCCACTAAAGTGGTGTAGGGTATAATTAAATTCCCTTTTAAAGTACAGTTAACAAATTTATTTATTTATTTATTATTTATTTATTACAAAATTTCCTTTAGATATCGTGCAAAGTTGTCGCAAAGTTTTCTTACAAAAGTACTGAAAATGGAAACAAAATTACCAAGAAAAAAATATCAGAAAATCTGTTAAATATCTAAAGGAAATTTATATTATTCGCTTAATTGTCTGACGAAGTTACAAAAACAATTCTCTTCAGATTATGTGCAGATTTATCGGATATAATTCTTAAGCCATTTTATATTTTACTTCAGAAAATGTACAGACTATTCTCCTTTATATCTAAAAAATAATATAAGAATAAAAAAACATATTGTCATCCGCCAACGTGCAGATTAGCCTCATAATTGTCGTAACACTGAAATTCCCTTTCGACAAGACAAGTCTGATGTTAATCGTTTAATACTTCAGAAAATGTACAGAAAAGTCTAACAAACAGTTTGCCGATTATTCTGTAAAATGTCTAAAGGAAATTTAGAAATTCGTTAAAAATTCTGATAAAGTATAAGAATTATTACAGAAAATTTCTGACATCAGACATGTCTGAAAAAAATTGTTTACTGGGCATTTACATTTGTGATTTAATCCCCGCCAGCAACTCAACTAACTTTAAATGCATTTAAAGCCGACTTTTTCATCAACTAGTTATGGTGGATCATTGGATTATTTTTACTGGAGCCAACTGACTATTTTAACATGGCGATGTCCTACGCAGTTGTCAATTGTCCGACTCTGCATGACTTTTCTACTAACTTAAAGTTACTTACATAAAGATTAATTTGGTTTTGTTAATTTTTTTTTTTTTTTTTTTGATAATTATGCAAAACATGTTAAAAACTAAGAAATCTGAATGAAAATTAGTTCCAGTGCTTATTCTGTAAGCTATTTATGGCTCAAGTTTATTAGCTCCACTAAGTAGTTGAAAATACTGTGGAAATAGACACTTTTTTAAGATTTGGAAAGTTTATGTAATATGATCTGCTTTTTCAAGTCGTGATAGCAGTTTTTTAAAATTAATAAACATCAGTTTTCTGCAGGTGAACTAATAATAACACCGGTATTCACACGCAGAGAAAAAAATGGTTGTGGTATCCATGTTCTAAGAGCAACATATTATGGTTAAAATTATGATTGTAGTCTAAACATATTATCGTTATTGTAACAATTTTAAAATATATTATGGTTAAATACCGTGGAATTATTTTATCATAATATTTTTCTATTTATCATAATATGTATTGTTATACTTGATCATATTACGATCGAATGTGATCAAAATTTCGTTTAAAAATATGTATGGAAATCAAAATAAATTTTACGGAATTAGTAAAATTACAGTTTCTAAAAAAATTAAATAAATATATATAAATTAATATATTATACTTACAATACTTACCACAATTCGCAAATTTCAATTTGCTCATAAAAGACTTACTTATGTCAAATTTCATAGTTATACTAGTATAAAAAAAGAGGACCTTATATAGGAGATAGGGTCAATTATGAACCGATCAGCATAAAACTTGGTATATATGTTTTGGATCATAAAAGACTTACTTATGTCAAATTTCATAGTTATATTATTATTTTATATTAAACAAGTAAGAAAGTATAGTCGGACATGACCGACCATATAATACCTACACCAAGAGTATATTTTTAAAATGTTTATTTGTCATAAAGAAACTTTTATGTTGAACTTTACCTTAATTCCAAAATTTTTCTAAATCAGGCTTTATATAGTAGTAAAGGTCAAACATCCTCATTAAATTTGGGAAAAGGATATATTTTTAAATAATAGTTAGTTTCGTTGAGTTTCATTGCGATGTAACTGGTCATTACGAAAATCTGCAGTGTCATTTATACTTATATAAAACTTATTTGTGCCATATGGCATAAAAAGCCCAAATCGGGAGGTACGGTTGTATGGGGGCTATAATGGACCGATTTCAACTATTTTCAATAGGCTTTGTCCCAATTTCATCAAATTATCTTGAAAATTGCGGCCTGTACCTTGCGCACAAAGTTTACATGGACAGCCAGCCAGCCGGACGGCCGGACATGTCTTAATCGACTCAAAAACTGATTCTGAATCGATCGGTATACTTTAAGGTGGGTGTAGGAAAAATATTTTTGTGTGTTACAAATCAGCACAAACGTATAATAAACCGCCCCCCCCCCACTATAGTGGTGTAGGGTATAAAAAGCCAGTAATGAGCGTTAAAGTTATTTTCTGAAGGGGACCTTCAATGGGAGGTAGCGTCAATTATGGACCGATCCTCATACAATTTGGTAGGGAGATTTAGGATTACATGAAACTTATGTGTGTTGAATTTCATCACTATACTCGTATTTTTAGCGTTGAAGTCATTTTCTGGGGGGTGGGTCAATTATGGACCGATCAACATACAATTTTGTAGAGAGATTTTGGATCATAAGAGACTTACGTAATGTCTACAAAATTGTCTTTCCAAAAAGATGGAAAAACTCGAAATTGGTTAAAAAAGTTTTGAGTTGAGTTGAATTTCCCCCGAGAATTTTGTGATTCTGAAGACATATAAAAGTAAATATAAGAAAATTTTTGTTAGTTTTGAAAAATTTTACAAAAAAATATTATGTTTATCTTTATAAGGTTCATAAATGTGCTAGTACGAATTTTTGTTCAAATTGGATAACGCTTACTCGGTTTAGTCTGTGGTCAAAAAAGGGCCATTATTTTAACAGCATCTCCAAAACTTAATTTTCGAAAATTTTATCAGAAATAACTTTTCATGGAATCGGAAATAATAATCGCAATTTAATTGATCAAAATTAAGCAACAATTGGTAATAATATAATTTTTTCAATTAATGGCAAAAACTGCCTTTTTCCCGAAATCCTTCAATTTCATCTCTGTTGTTAAACATAAAGATAAGTTCTTGTTTGCCGAAAGTTATTTTTGCATATGAGAATGTTTGATATTTAATATTTATTTTAATTTTAAAATATCTCAAGAAATTATTTGCCGAAAGTTATTTTTGCATATCAGAATGTTTGATATTTAATATTTATTTTAATTTTAAAATATCTCAAGAAAAATTATCATTAAATTCGTAAAAAAATTTATTTGAAGAATTTTTTTCTGAGTAATTGTAAAAAATAATGGTAATTTTAATAAATGTGAATCAGCGACATAAACTCCTAATACCCGCTACTATGCACAGTGGTATAGGAAAAAAAAGAGGGAAATAATTCGGTAACTTCTAAACGGTTAATCCGATTTTAATGAAATTTGGTATGCACAAAGAGGAGGTGTTGTCGAGTTTAGGTTTTGAATTTGGATCTTATAGGCCAACCAGGGACCCGGCGGGGGGTCCTCAAATTAGGACACCTCGGCTATGTTAAATTTTTAAAACGATCCTATTTCTTCATTTGAGTTCTGATTTAAAAAAAATTTCGTATATAGAATCTCCTCATCGAGCACTATAAAAAATGTCGTCGTAGCAGTAAATTATCTAAATTATCTCTTATAGTTTAGGAGATATTCGCATTTGAAAATTAAAATTTTAAAATTTTTACCGTCCTTACTTTAGTTTTTTTAATAATAGCGGGTCCAAATATTCCCGATTTTCGCCATTTTTTTTTATTCGCTTAACAACAAGTTTATATATCAAGCAGTGAAAGAATTATGTAAAAATCATGACTGAGTCCAAAGTTATAGGCATTTTAATTTAAAAAATAAAAAAAGGCAATTTTTTGTAATTTTTTGGGGAAACTTTATCTTTTTCTTTTTAAGTTATCTAAAAAGTTTCTAAGAAGATGTATATAGAATTTATACTTTTTGGAAAGCTGACTTTACATAAAGTACGATAAATGAAACAAAACCTAAAAATTTTTGATACCGAGGGGACCAGTCCATCCAAAAAAACCCTATTTTTTATGGAAAATTCAATTTTGAGCAAAAATTCTCAAATCGCATAGTCGATATCAAATTACAGTGACCTGTTTTATATGACCCAATATGTTCTTAATCATTTTGTAACGGGTTTCGATAACCCCGCCCCTGGTATGGATATAATAGGCAAAAAACCAAAAAATCCCATTTTTGGGATTTTTTAAAACTTTTTTGGGAATTCCGGGATTTCTAATAAGAAAATTCGAAATTTTTATTTAATTTTGGATTTTAAGTAAAAAAATATTCATAAATAAAATTTTTATTGCAATTTGAAAAATTTGTATCTTCGCAAAAACTGAATAAAAAACATTTTTTAATTTTTTTTAAAAAAAGTATTCCGCGAATTTTTTAATTTTCAAAAATTATATACAGTTTTGAAAAATAGACCAAATTTCCTTTCCATTGATATATAACATGCCTACCTAATGTTTTTTAAGTGACAAATTAATTAGGGAAAACTCAACATCTTTTAGAAAATTTACCTAGCACTATTATTTTCATCCATAAGGTTAACTCTTAAATTTGTTACATATATGGATGAAAATAATACGATTAATACTTAAAGCCTCATTTTGTGAAAAAAAAAAAAACTCCAAAAAGTGAAATTTTCTACCATATTAACGCATTTACAAACTTTGGCGGCGATGCGCGGGCTCTTACCCTCAAAATAATTGAATAATATTTTACAGTCTTCCATTTGACGTTAAAATACAACATAATTTCACTATTATAAGTTGATCCGAGCGAAAAGCCTATTTTAGACCCACCCTATTACTTATGTCAAATTTCATAGTTATACTAGAATTTTTAAGCTAATAATGAGCGTTAAACTAATTTTTTAAAGGGTATTTTATATGGGGGGTAGGGTCAATTATGGACCGATCAACATAAAATTTGGTAGAGAGGTTTTGGGTCATAAGAGACTTACTTACAGTGGCGAGCAAAACTGCACGTTTAAATTTAATTAATCTAGCAACACAAGTAAATTTAAAAATAACAATGAATTTGAATACTTCTACTTGATTTACCTTTGAAGAAAACAAACAGTTTCCATTTTTGTGTCAAATTTGTAATTTTTTGCAAAGATTTTAATTTTTAAGTTTTAATAAGTAAAATATCAAGTTTATTGGAAAATCAAATGGTCGAAATGACAAAAATAATTGCTGTGCTCGTCAAATTGCCAAGAAGTTAGGAATTGCCGCCGAAGAGTGCTACAAGTGCGAAAAAGAAATAAATATAAGCACACTAGAAGTTAAGAAAGGTCGATCTTGCTTGCTTTCGGAGAGAGATGCCAGAACTATAGAGCGTTTATTGACATCCAAACAGGTAAAAAACCAAAAACAGGCTCCTGTCGCAATAAATAAGTCCTTAAATGAATGGGCAGCCCGGAGAGCTCTTCGTAGAATTGGCCTTATATCAGCCGTAAAGCAGAAAACACCAGCGTTATCAGAAAAAAATGTGAAGGGTCGTCTTAAATTTTGCAAGAAGCTCAAAAATTGGAATGTTGATGACTGGAAAAGGGTTATATGGTGCGATGAAACGAAGACTAATGGTTTTCAGTCTGATTGCAAGTAATATTACCTTATGAAATCTTTAAAAAAGCACCAAGTAAATAAACGGTGAAACATGGGGGTGGTAGTCTGATGGTGTGGGCTTGTTTCACTTGGTAGAATCTCGGTTCTTTAGTAAAATTAGATGCTATAATGAAAAAGTAGGATTATTTTAGCATTTTTAATCCAATATCCCAGATTTTATGGAAAAAAGTGCATATCCAGAGTCAGAGGTTGTACTGCAACAGGATGGGGTCCGAAGCATTCGGCAAAAATCGTAAAGAATTGGCTTTCAGCGCAGAATTTTCAAACGACGCAATGACCAACTCAATCCCCGGAAATCAATCCAATTGAAAATTTAGGGCTTTGTTAAAAAAACGTCTTGCGCAATTCGATAATATACCAAGAAATTTTAAAGAACTTTGGTCGAGAGTACAAATGGAGTGGTCTAGTATTCCGCACCGGACCATTGAGACCTTGGTCGAAAGTACGCCTAAACATATAAAAAGTGTCATAAAAGCAAAAGGACTTTGCACAAAATATTAAAAATCAAAATTTTTTAAAACGTGCAAAACTGGATACTTCGACTTTATTTATAAATATGTTCCAATCTTTAGATTAATAGTATATAATTATCATGAATTTAATTTTGTTCTCTTTTTATATTGTTTAACTGAGTATTTTAAATTGAAAACTTAATTATTTTTCCTTTATTTTATGGGTTTTATTGCATTTTTAAGTCTTATTGGCTAAACATTAACCAGTTTTGCTCCCCACTGTATGTCAAATTTCATAGTAATACTAGTATTTTTAAGCCAGTAATGAGCGTTAAAGTCATTTTCTCAAGGAGACTTTATATGGGGGGTAGGGTCAATTATCGACCGATCCTCATAAAATTTGGTAGGAAGATTTTGGATCACATGAAACTTATTTATGTCGAATTTCATCGCTATACTCGTACTTTAAAATTAAAATAGATATGTCCGTTAAACCTGTTTTTCGGGGGTCCATTTGAATGGGGGCTATCTGAAAACGTGGACCGATATTGCCCATTTTCAATACCAAACAAACCTTACCTATAGAGAAAATTTGTGGAAAATTTCAATCCTATAAAAAATGTATAGATAAACCACTACAGCTAGAATATTTTAAAATCGTAAAGTTGCTTTTTATTTATATTGTTTCTAGAATATAATTATTAAAAAGTCATTATATCCTACACCACCATATTGGGTAGCGTATTATACGTTTGTGCCGATGTCTGTAACGCACAAAAATATTGGTCCTACACCCACCTTAAAGTATACTCAGTATCACTTTCTGAGTCGATTAAGCCACGTCCGTTCGTCTGTCCGGCAGGCTGTCCATGTAAACATTGTGCGTAAGGTACGGTACGCAATTTTCAAGATATTTTGATGAAATTTGGACCACATGTGTTTTTCGGCCTAATGAAGAAGCCTATTGAAAATTGTTGAAATCGGTCCTTTATTTCACCTAGCCCCCATACAACCCTACCCCCCGAAATGGGCTTTTAAGTTCATAATTATAGTTAAAATCGGTCAGTTATTTCACCTAGCCCCCATACAATAGAACTCCCCGAAAAGGGCTTCTGAGCTCATAATTATGATAAATATACGTGTATATCGATAAAAAGCGGCACAACTAAGATTAATACAATTCTTGATGAACTTGCCAAATTTCATAAAGATCGGGCCCCTTCAGAAAATTACTTGAATGCCCAAAATTAACTTATAAACACAATAAACACAAATATCGCAATGAAATTCAGCACAAATAAATATTAAATAAATATTATATAAATATAAACACATTCACAAAACTTTATCGGGTTTGGTCCATATTTGCTCCCTAGCCCCCCATATAAAGCCTCTTTCAGAAAATTAGTTTTCATCCATAAATTCCTGAAATGTATCGGAACAAGGTAATATTGAAGATAAATGCTTTATTATGAAAAATAAATCACATTTAATATTCATAACTGGTGTAGGGTATAATATGGTCGGTCACGCCAGACTATACTTTCTTACTTGTTTTAAATAAAACTTTCGTTACAGTCCCTGCTATATTATATTTATTAATATAACTATTTAATTTTTTTCTTTCTCTTTATGGGTGATGAATTTCATGATGTGAAACAACAGCTACAATTATCCCGTTCTAGCAATGCTGCTGCTATCAGTGAGCGAACTTTGGAGGAATGCTGGTCGACCTTGCAACGAGTGAGTTGGCATCTATTTCGTTGTGTATAGTACTCTTCCACGTTAGAGACACAATAATCAAACCAATAAAGACGACACTGAAAAAACATAAATTAAAAAATCTTGACAGAAAATATTGCGCTAAATACAGTAGACATACATACATACATATAACCTAACTAGTTATAAAAGTGGAAGTAGTCAGTTTCAACATAGACAAACATCTGTTATTGAAATAGAAGGATACGTACATACATACCTTTGACAGTGCATTATCTAAATATGAATGGGACCTATACTATTTAGAACAATCTTAAATTCAACATACACCATTAAAGATGTGGGAATTTAATGTCAAGTGAACTAAATTTTGAAATCGATGTATTCCGATCGGTATATATATATATATATATACAGTAGGCATTTCGAAAAGATATAAAACACACAAAATTCTTGAAAACTTTAAAAGTTATTGCAAATTCCCCATGCTATTAGCACATGCACATGAACTCCAAATGTAATAAAAAAAATTACTTTTTTTGGGATATATTAAAAAAAAAAAACATTTTGTTACTTAAAATATATCTTTAATTACTCGAAAATTTGTTTTTGCCCTTATAAGTTTGATTTTTTCAACGGCCGGTTCAAATCTCCAATTTCAGCTTTTTGAAACTTTGTTAAACAAATTTCAAAATTTTTAGGGGATCCCATTGGGATTTACGAATATACAGTGGTAAATAATTCGGTAACTTCTAAACGGTTAATCCGATTTTGATGAAATTTGGTATGCTCAAAGAGGAGGTGTTGTCGAGTTTAGGTTTTGAATTTGGACCTTATAGGCCAACCAGGGGCCCGGCGGGGGGTCCTCAAATTAGTACACCTCGGCTATGTTAAATTTTTAAAACGATCCTATTTCTTCATTTGAGTTCCGATAGCAGTAAATTATCTCTTATAGTTTACGAGATATTCGCATTTGAAAATTAAAATTTCAAAATTTTTACCGTCCTTACTTTAGTATTTGATAATAGCGGGTCCAAATATTCCCGATTTTCGCCATTTTTTTTATTCGCTTAACAACAAGTTTATATATCAAACAGTGAAAGAATTATGTAAAAATCATGACTGAGTCCAAGTTATAGGCATTTTAATTTAAAAAATTAAAAAAGGCGATTTTTTGTCATTTTTTTGAGAAAAAAGTATCTGACTTTACATAAAATACGATAAATGAAACAAAACCTAAAAATTTTTGATACCGAGGGGACCAGGTCCATCCAAAAAAACCCTATTTTTTATGGAAAATTCAATTTTGAGCAAAAATTCTCAAATCGCATAGTCGATATCAAATTAAAGTGACCTGTTTTATATGACCCAATATGTTCTTAATCATTTTGTAACGGGTTTCGATAACCCCGCCCCTGGTATGGATATAATAGGCAAAAAACCAAAAAATCCCATTTTTGGGATTTTTTAAAACTTTTTTGGGAATTCCGGGATTTCTAATAAGAAAATTCAAAATTTTTATTTAATTTTGGATTTTGAGTAAAAAATCTACCTAACTGTAAAATTTCATTGCATTTTATTGCAATTTGAAAAATTTGTATCTTCGCAAAAACTGAATAAAAAACATTTTTTATTATTTTTTTTTAAAAGTATTCCGCGAATTTTTTAATTTTCAAAAATTATATACAGTTTTGAAAAATAGACAAAATTACCTTTCCATTGATATATAACATGCCTACCTAATGTTTTTTAAGTGACAAATTAATTAGGGAAAACTCAACATCTTTTAAAAAATTTACATAGCACTATTATTTTCATCCATAAGGTTAACTCTTAAATTTGTTACATATATGGATGAAAATAATAGTGCTAGGTAAATTTTCTAAAAGATGTTGAGTTTTCCCTAACATTTTTTATAGTGCTCGATGAGGAGATTCTATATACGAATTTTTTTTAAAATCGGAACTCAAATGAAGAAATAGGATCGTTTTAAAAATTTAACATAGCCGAGGTGTCCTAATTTGAGGACTCCCCGCCGGGCCCCTGGTTGGCCTATAAGGTCCAAATTCAAAACCTAAAGTCGACAACACCTCCTCTTTGTGCATACCTAATTTCATTAAAATCGGATTAACCGTTTAGAAGTTACCGAATTATTTCCCTCTTTTTTTTTTCCTGTACCACTGTGGAATGTGACAAAAAAAATTACATTTTTTGAGATATATTCTAATAGGGAAGACGATTATTTGTGACCCCTTTTACTCTTACAGTATACATCTGATCTTGGCAAATTGATCAGTTCAGAAAAGTTTAAAAAAATATGTACATTAGGATGATGCAGTTGGATTATTATTTAATATAAGTAATGTAAGATATATAAAGATAATAAATAAGAAGGAAAAAACATAAATAATGTAGTAGGAACATAAATATATTTCTGTGTGACATTTTTTTAATATATGAAAAGTCAATAAAAATAAATAAATAAATTAATAGCCCGATATCAAATTACTACTTGACTACAAAATTTATAAAAAAAAAAAAACGTGATAATAGTCAAATTGACCGAGCGTAGGGTGACTAATGTAAAGGTAGAAGAAGAATCAACCGTTTATGTATTTTATTATTTTATTTTACAGATCTAAATCTGTAAACAAATAACGCACAAAAGACAATGTAAAAACCACTGATTTTTGTAATAAAATTTACTTTAGTTTATTGTCCGTAGGATCAAAAAGAAATTTAAAAATTTCAAATATAAATTAAAGTTCGAATTAGTGAGATGTATACACAAATAAAAAAATAAAACAAAAATTCACAAATGAAATGTGTGTGTACGTTCGCGAAACAAAACAACGAATTTTATCACTTGCTCACAATTGAAATATACTTACGTACCTTATTTCGTAGAAATAAATAAATTATAAATATATTTCCGGTGGACTGTATTGCAGGAATGGAGTTGAAGGTGCCAAAAAAGATCCGGTACTGATATTAAGATCCAAAAAATCCGATAAATGATCTAAGAAATCCGGTTCGCTAGGACCAAATGTTCAGCTCCAACAAAAATTCCCAAAATTTTATATAAAAATTAAACAAAGAATGTTTCAAATTTATTAGAGATGAAGATCTCTTTTTATTTCAACCAAAATATTACCTCGTAGAAGTAGATGGTTTTTATAACTAATATGCACGTAGTGCTTGTGTCGTAGACAAATCAAAAGTGATTTATAATGTCAAACGGAACAAGCATAAACTTGGTGGCAAACAATATTTAAGCACCGTTAGCGGTTTACTCGTTAGAATCTTACAACAAAGTTGCAATAAAGTGGAACTTTATAAGATTCTAACGTTGTTATAAAAGGTATTACAAAAAAAGTAGTTACATTAATTCTAACTTAAACACATACAGTGGCGAGCAAAACTGGGTACATGTTTAGCCAATAAGACTTAAAAATGTAAAAACCCATAAAATAAAGGAAAAATAATTAAGTTTTCAATTTAAAATATTCAGTTAAACAATATAAAAAGAGATCAAACTTAAATTCATGATAATTATATATTAATCTAAACATTGGAACATATTTATAAATAAAGTCGAAGTATCCAGTTTTGCACGTTTTAAAAAAATTTTGATTTTTAATATTTTGTGCAAAGTCCTTTTGCTTTTATGACACTTTTTATATGTTTAGGCGTACTTTCGACCAAGGTCTCAATGGTCCGGTTCGGAATACTAGACCACTCGACCAAAGTTCTTTAAGATTTCTTGGTGCATTATCGAATTGCGCAAAACGTTTTTTTGAAAATTCTGCGCTGAAAGCCAATTTTTTACGATTTTTGCCGTATGCTTCGGATCCCCATCCTGTTGGAGTATAACCTCTGACTCTGGATATGCACATTCTTCCACAAAATCTGGAATATTGGATTGAAAATGCTCAAATAATCCTCCTTTTTCATTATAGCATCTAAGTTTACTAAAGAACCGAGATTCTACCAAGTGAAACAAGCCCACACCATCAGACTACCACCCCCATGTTTCACCGTTTCTTTTACTTGGTGCTTTTTTAAGCTTTCATAAGGGCGGTGCCAGTAATATTCCTTGCCATCAAACTGAAAACGATTTAGTCTTCGTTTCATCGGACCATATAACCCTTTTCCATTCATCACCACTTCAATTTTTGTGCTTCTTGCAAAATTTAAGACGATTCTTCACATTGTTTTCTGCTAACGCTGGTGTTTTCTGCTTTACGGCTGATATAAGGCCAATTCTACGAAGAACTCTCCCGACTGCCCATTCACTTAAGGGCTTATTTATGGCGACAAGAGCCTGTTTGTGGTATTTTTACCTGTTAGGATGTCAGTAAACGCTCTATAGTTCTGGCATCTCTCTCCGAAAGCAATCACGACCTTTCTTAACTTCTGTTGTGCTTATATTTTTTCTTTTTCGTACTTGTAGCACTCTTCGGTTGCAAATTCCTAACTTCTTGGCAATTTGACGAGCACAGTAATTATTTTTTGTCATTTCAACATTTGATTTTCCAATAAACTTGATATTTTTCTTATTAAAACTAGAAAATTAAAATATTTGCAAAAAATTACATATATATGACTCAAAAATGGTAACTGTTTGTTTTGATGCTTTCTTCAAAGGTAAATCAAGTAGCAGTACTCAAATTCATTGATATTTTTTAATTTATTTGTGTTGCTAATTAAATTTAAACGTGCAAAAGTGGATACATTGACATTTTTAATAAAATTGGCTAAAACTTGAGATAAAGTTTCAATATTCGCGAATTTTCTATTGTTTTATATTCTTATTCTTCTATTGCTTAGTTTAAAACAAATATCTATTTTTTTAATATTTTCGGGATTTTATTGGGTTTTTTACATAAACTTGATTGATATGTATCCAGTTTTGCTCGCCACTGTAGAAACAATAGTCACACGTACGTATTCTTGAAATTAAAAACAAACAAACAAAGCAAGAAACAAAAAAGTAAACAACACGGTTTATTAAAAAAAAGAGGAGAGTGCAGAAACGTTTAACTCATGGCGAAACTAATACAGCAGCTAATTGTTTTCTGTCCATGGAAATTTAGCCCGAGTTGTCAAACTCCATAAAGAAAAATTCTCTCTCAAACCCGACGCTGTTAAACTACATATATAAAAAATTTCATGAATTCGCCGCAAAATGAAATGACTTCACCAAGGCGAATTCAGGTAAGGTGGTTATTCAATTTTTAATTTTTTTCTTAATTCGCCTGATTTACGTAGCTATCAAAGTTTGTTATTGTTTACATTTTTATATTTAAAAATTTCCGTTAAACGGAGAAAAACTTCGTTAATATTTTGAATTATTTATGTAAAAAATCTAAAACTACCAAGCATTTCGTAAACAAATATCATTTTATTTAAATAATGGCATAATTGGTATGTATACAAATATGTTATTTAGGTAAAATATTTTTTTCTATTAAATGTTAACATATTAAACAATATTGTTTTATATTTTATATTAACACTGTGTAGATAACGTGATTAACTAAAAAAAATCTCTTCCGGAACACTTTATATAAAGAAACACATATGAAGTATTTAGTCGAACAGCGGCAGCTTACTTTTACATATGGCTTAATTTTGAAATCTATTAAATGTTAACAAATTAAACAATATTTTTTTAATTATACACTATGTAGATAAAGAGATTAACTAAAAAAAGTCTGTTCCGGAACGCTTTATATAACAAAATATTTGGCCATAATGTAGCAGCCGGTGGACGGGTAAATACTTCATATGATTTACCCGTCCACCGGCTGCTACATTATGGCCAAATATTGAAAATTACTCCGCCGGAGTAGAATTATCCATTCGCAACAAATATTCATTCATTCGTAATATAATATTTTCATGAATATGTACTTTTTATGTTTATTTTTCACAAAAAATTAAGTTTTAGTAAACTTCAGGCACTCACTTAAATTTTGCAAATTAATTTGCCGGAATAGAATTTTTCGTTTGAAATAAACATTATTCAATTCAGAATATGTTTTCTTCACAAATTTTAATATCTTTACTTTTAATAAAATATAAAAATTTTACAAAAATTGTTCATGAAATGAATTCGCCGTACTTATGGTTTTTGACATCTACGTAAACCAAATGCAAAAACAAAATACATGTAAAATGTTGTTGTTGCAGAACTGCTACCACCTTATCTGAATTCGCCTTGCACT